>NC_057797.1:550855073-550886854 GCF_018294505.1 Triticum aestivum | reverse complement strand
TGAATCAATGGTGGACTTGCAAGCGGGGCTATTATAACTAGAGAAACAGCACCGTGGCGAGTCAAGGGTCGACTTGCAAGTGGCATCAAACAAAAAACCTAGTCGCAAGTCGAGTCTTCACTTGCAAGTGGAAATAAAAAATTACGCTCCCACAATTGCGAGCCAATGGTGGACTTATAACAGGGGCTATTACAACTAGAGAAAAACCACAATTGTGAGTCGATAGTCGGCTTGCAAGTGGCATCAAACAAAGAACCCGGTTGCAGGTCAAGGGTCCACTTGCAAGTGGGATAAAAAATAGAAGACCCAGTTGCGAGTCGAGGGTGACTTGCAAGTGGGATAAAAAAACCTATTTGCAAGTCGAGGCTTCACTTGCAATTTGGAAGAAGAAACAAAAACTACGGGCCCACAATTGCGAGTCAATGGTGGATTTACAACTTGGGCTATTACAAGTAGAGAAATGATGTCTACTACACAACCTTCTTCTTGTAGACGTTGTTGGGCCTCCAAGCGCAGAGGTTTGTAGGACAGTAGCAAATTTCCCTCAAGTGGATGACCTAAGGTTTATCAATCCGTAGGAGGCGTAGGATGAAGATGGTCTCTCTCAAGCAACCCTGCAACCAAATAACAAAGAGTCTCTTGTGTCCCCAACACACCCAATACAATGTTAAATTGTATAGGTGCACTAGTTCGGCGAAGAGATGGTGATACAAGTGGTATATGGATAGTAGATAATAGTTTTTGTAATCTGAAAATATAAAAACAACAAGGTAGCAAGTGATAAAAGTGAGCATAAACGGTATTGCAATGGTAGGAAATAAGGCCTAGGGTTCATACTTTCGCTAGTGTAAGTTCCCTCAACAATACTAACATAATTGGATCACATAACTATCCCTCAACATGCAACAAAGAGTCACTCCAAAGTCACTAATAGCGGAGAACAAACGAAGAGATTATGGTAGGGTACGAAACCACCTCAAAGTTATTCTTTCCAATCAATCTGTTGGGCTATTCCTATAAGTGTCACAAACAGCCCTAGAGTTCGTACTAGAATAACACCTTAAGACACAAATCAATCAAAACCCTAATGTCACCTAGATACTCCAATGTCACCTCAAGTATCCATGGGTATGATTATACGATATGCATCACACAATCTCAGATTCATCTATTCAACCAACACAAAGGACCTCAAAGAGTGCCCCAAAGTTCTACCGGAGAATCACGACGAAAATGTGTGCCAACCCCTATGCATAGGTTCATGGGCGGAACCCGCAAGTTGATCACCAAAACATACATCAAGTGAATCACGTGATATCCCATTGTCACCACAGATACGCACGGCAAGACATACATCAAGTGTTCTCAAATCTTTAAAGACTCAATCCGATAAGATTACTTCAAAGGGGAAACTCAATTCTTTACAAGAGATAAGAGGGGGGGGGAGAAACATAAGATCCAACTATAATAGCAAAGCTCATGATACATCAAGATCATGCCAAATCAAGAACACAAGAGAGAGAGAGAGAGAGAGATCAAACACATAGCTACTAGTACATACCCTCAGCCCCGAGGGAGAACTACTCCCTCCTCGTCATGGAGAGCACCGGGATGATGAAGATGGCCATCGGAGAGGGATTGCCCCCTCCGGCAGGGTGCCGGAACGGGTCTAGATTAGCTTTCGGTGGCTACGGAGGCTTCTGGTGCCGGAACTCCTGATCTATTGTGTTCTCTGGAAGTTTTAGGATACGTGGGTATATATGGGTGAAAGGAGTACGTCGGTGGACCGAAGGGGTGGCCACGAGGCTGGGGGCGTGCCCCAGGGGGGTGGGCGCGCCCCCTACCCTTGTGAGCTCCTCCTTCATCTTCTTACGTAGGGTCCAAGTCTATCCGGTAGGTTTCCTTCCAAAAATAACTTCTCCAGTTGATTTCGTTCCGTTTCGAGTCCGTTTGATATTCCTTTTCTTCGAAACACTGAAATAGGCATAAAACAACAAATCTGGGTTGGGCCTCCGGTTAGTAGGTTAGTCCCAAAAGTAATATAAAAGTGGATAATAAAGCCCAATATTGCCCAAAACAGTAGATAATATAGCATGGAGCAATCAAAAATTATAGATACGTTGGAGACGTATCAAGCATCCCCAAGCTTAATTCCTGCTCGTCCTCGAGTAGGTAAATGATAAAAAAGATAATTTTTGATGTGGAATGCTAGTTGGCATAATTTCAATGCAATTCTTCTTAATTGTGGTATGAATATTCAGATCTGAAAGATTCAAGACAAAAGTTCATATTGACATAAAAATAATAATACTTCAACCATACTAACTAAGCAATCATGTCTTCTCAAAATAACATGGCCAAAGAAAGTTATCCCTACAAAATCATATAGTCTGGCTATGCTCTATCTTCACCACACAAAATATTTAAATCTTGCACAACCCCGATGACAAGCCAAGCAATTGTTTCATACTTTTGATGTTCTCAAACTTTTCAATCTTCACACAATACATGAGCGTGAGCCATGGATATAGCACTATAGGTGGAATAGAATGGTGGTTGTGGAGAAGACAAAAAGGAGAAGATAGTCTCACATCAACTAGGCGTATCAACGGGCTATGGAGATGCCCATCAATACATATCAATGTGAGTGAGTAGGGATTGCCATGCAACGGATGCACTAGAACTATAAGTATATGAAAGCTCAAAAAGAAACTAAGTGGGTGTGCATCCAACATGCTTGCTCATGAAGACCTAGGGCAATTTGAGGAAGCCCATCATTGGAATATACAAGCCAAGTTCTATAATGAAAGATTCCCACTAGTATATGAAAGTGATAACGTGAGAGACTCTCTATTATGAAGATCATGGTGCTACTTTGAAGCACAAGTGTGGTAAAAGGATAGTAACATTGTCCCTTCTCTCTTTTTCTCTCATTTTTTTATTTGGGCCTTTTTTTTCATGGCCTCTTTTCTTTCTCTTTTTATTTGGGCTTCTTTGGCCTCTTTTATTTATTTTTCGTCCAGAGTCTCATCCCGACTTATGGGGAAATCATAGTCTCCATCATTCTTTCCTCACTTGGGACAATGCTCTAAAAATGATGATCATCACACTTTTATTTTTCTTACAACTCAACAATTACAAATCGATACTTAGAACAAAATATGACTCTATATGAATGCCTCCGGCGGTGTACCGGGATATGCAATGAATCAAGAGTGACATGTATAAAAGAATTATGAACGGTGGCTTTGCGACAAATACGATGTCATCTACATGATCATGCTAGCAATATGACAATGATGAATGTGTCATGATAAACGGAACCGTGGAAAGTTGCATGGCAATATATCTCGGAATGGCTATGGAAATGCCATAATAGGTAGGTATGGTGGCTGTTTTGAGGAAGGTATATGGTGGGTGTATGATACCGGCGAAAGGTGCGCGGTACTGGAGAGGCTAGCAAAGATGGAAGAGTGAGAGTGCGTATAATCCATGGACTCAACATTAGTCATAAAGAACTCATATACTTATTGCAAAAATCTAGAAGTTATCAAAGCAAAGTATTACGCGCATGCTCCTAGGGGGATAGATTGGTAGGAAAAGACCATCACTTGTCCCCGACCGCCACTCATAAGGAAGACAATCAATAAATAAATCATGCTCCGACTTCATCACATAACGGTTCACCATACGTGCATGCTACAGGAATCACAAACTTTAACACAAGTATTCTTTAAATTCACAACTACTCAACTAGCCTGACTCTAATATCACCATCTCCATATCTCAAAATAATTATCAAGTATCAAACTTCTCATAGTACTCAACACACTCATAAGAGAATTTTATTATTCTTGAATACCTAGCATATTAGGATTTTAAGCAAATTACCATGCTATTTAAGACTCTCAAAATAATCTAAGTGAAGCATGAGAGTTCATCTATTTCTATAAAATAAAACCACCCCCGTGCTCTAAAAGGATATAAGTGAAGCACTAGAGCAAATTACAAACTACTCCGAAAGATATAAGTGAAGATCAATGAGTAGTTGAATAATTATGCAACCATGTGAAGACTCTCTAACATTTAATAATTTCAAATCTTGGTATTTTATTCAAACAGCAAGCAAAGCAAAATAAAATGACATTCTAAGAATGGCAAACATCATGTGAAGAAACAAAAACTTAGGATCAACCGATACTAACCGATAGTTGTTGAAGAAGAAAGATGGGATGCCAACCGGGGCATCCCCAAGCTTAGATTCTTGAGACTTCTTGAAATATTATCTTGGGGTGCCTTGGGAATCCCCAAGCTTGAGCTTTTGTGTATCCTTAATTCCTCTCATATCACGGTCTCCATAAATCTCAAAAGCTTCATCCACACAAAACTCAACAAGGACTCGTGAGATAACTTAGTATAAACCATTGCCAAAACCTTATCATACTCTACTGTAGCAAATCACTAAAATTATTATTCAACATTGCATACTAAATGTATATGCATATTTAATAGTCCTATCCTCAAATAGAATCATTAAAGAAGCAAACATATGCAAACAATGCAAACATAACAGCAATCTGCCTAAACAGGATAGTCTATAAAGAATGCAGCAACATCCATACTTCCCTAGCTCCAAAAATTATGAAAGAAAATTCCCACTGTTGTAAATTTATCAGAGATTAATATGCAAAATGTTTCAACATTTTATCACATTCTGACTTTTCTAGGCAATTATTGCAACAGCGGTAAACTTTCTGTTTTCAAACAGCAACATGTATACTTGTAACATAGGCATAGTAAAGGCTATCAATGCCACTTTTATTGAAATAAAATATGCAAAACATTGTTCTAAATAACAGCAAGCAAATTATAGCAAAATAAATTGACGCTCCAAGCAAAACACATATCATGTGGCGAATAAAAATATAGCTCCAAGTAAAGTTACCGATGAACGAAGACGAAGGAGGGGATGCCTTCCGGGGCATCCCCAAGATTAGGCTCTTGGTTTTCCTTGAATATTACCTTGGGGTGCCTTGGGAATACCCAAGCTTAGGCTCTTGCCACTCCTTATTCCATAGTCCATCGAATCCTTACCCAAAACTTGAAAACTTCACAACACAAAACTTAATAGAAAACTCGTAAGCTCCGTTAGTATAAGAAAATAAATCACCACTTCAAGGTACTGTAATGAACTCATTCAATATTTATATTGCTGTAATATATACTGTATTCCAACTTCTCTATGGTTCATACCCTCCAATACTACTCATAGATTCATCCAAATAAGCAAACAACACAATGAAAACAGAATTTGTCAAAAACAGAACAGTCTGTAGTAATCTGAATCAAACATATACTTCTAAAACTCATAAAATTCTCAAATAAATTTTTGGATCTGAGGAATTTATCTATTAATCATCTGAAAAAATAATTAACTAAATAGCACTCTCCAATGAAAACTGGCAGCAATTCTCGTGAGCGCTAAAGTTTCTGTTTTTACAGCATAATCAACAAGACTTTCCCAAAGTCTTCCCAAAGGTTCTACTTGGCACAAACACTAATTAAACACATAAAACCACATCTATACAGAGGATAGATGAATTATTTATTACTAAACAGGAACAAAAATCAAAGAACTAAAATAAAATTGGGTTGCCTCCCAACAAGCGCTATCGTTTAACGCCCCTAGCTAGGCATGATGATTTCAATGATGCTCACATAGAAGATAAGAATTGAAATATAAAGAGAGCATCATGAAGAATATGACTAGCACATTTAAGTCTAACCCACTTCCTATGCACAGGGATTTTGTGAGCAAACAACTTATGGAAACAATAATCAATTAGCATAGGAGGGCAAAACAAGCATAACTTCAAAATTTTAAGCACATAGAGAGGAAACTTGATATTATTGCAATTCCTACAAGCATATATTCCTCCCTCATAATATTTTTTAGTAGCATCATGAATGAATTCAACAATATAACCAGCACCTAAAGCATTCTTTTCATGATCTACAAGCATAGAAAATTTACTACTCTCCACACAAGCAAATTTCTTCGCATGAATAGTAGTGGGAGCAAGCTCAACAAAATAATTATCATGTGAGGAATAATCCAATTGAAAACTAAAATCATGATGACAAGTTTCGTGGATATCATTATTATTTATAGCATACAAGTCATCACAATAATCATCATAGATAGCAACTTTGTTCTCATAATCAATTGGAACCTCTTCCGGAATAGTGGATTCATCACAAAATAAAGTCATGACCTCTCCAAATCTACTTTCATCAATATAATCATCATAAATAGGAGGCATGCTTTCATCATAATAAATTTTCTCATCAAAACTTGGGGGACAAAAAATATCATCTTCATCAAACATAGCTTCCCCAAGCTTGTGGCTTTGCATATCATTAGCATCATGGATATTCAAGGAATTCATACTAACAACATTGCAATCATGCTCATCATTCAAATATTTAGTGCCAAACATTTTATAGATTTCTTCTTATAGCACATGAGCACAATTATCCTTTCCATCATACTCACGAAAGATATTAAAAAGGTGAAGCGTATGAGACAAACTCAATTCCATTTTTTTTGTAATTTTCTTTTATAAGCTAAACTAGTGATAAAACAAGAAACTAAAAGACTCGATTGCAAGATCTAAAGATATACCTTCAAGTGCTAACCTCCCCGGCAACGGCGCCAGAAAAGAGCTTGATGTTTACTACACAACCTTCTTCTTGTAGACGTTGTTGGGCCTCCAAGTGTAGAGGTTTGTAGGACAGTAGCAAATTTCCCTCAAGTGGATGACCTAAGGTTTATCAATCCATAGGAGGCGTAGGATGAAGATGGTCTCTCTCAAGCAACCCTGCAACCAAATAACAAAGAGTCTCTTGTGTCCCCAACACACCCAATACAATGGTAACTTGTATAGGTGCACTAGTTCGGCGAAGAGATGGTGATACAAGTGGTATATGGATAGTAGATAATAGTTTTTGTAACCTGAAAATATAAAAACAGCAAGGTAGCAAGTGATAAAAGTGAGCATAAACGGTATTGCAATGGTAGGAAATAAGGCCTAGGGTTCATACTTTCGCTAGTGTAAGTTCCCTCAACAATACTAACATAATTGGATCACATAACTATCCCTCAACATGCAACAAAGAGTCACTCCAAAGTCACTAATAGCAGAGAACAAACGAAGAGATTATGGTAGGGTACGAAACCATCTCAAAGTTATTCTTTCCAATCAATCCGTTGGGCTATTCCTATAAGTGTCACAAACAGCCCTAGAGTTCGTACTAGAATAACACCTTAAGACACAAATCAATCAAAACCCTAATGTCACCTAGATACTCCAATGTCACCTCAAGTATCCGTGGGTATGATTATACGATATGCATCACACAATCTCAGATTCATTTATTCAACCAACACAAAGGACCTCAAAGAGTGCCCCGAAGTTCTACCGGAGAATCACGACGAAAACGTGTGCCAACCCTTATGCATAGGTTCACGGGCGGAACCCGCAAGTTGATCACCAAAACATACATCAAGTGAATCACGTGATATCCCATTGTCACCACAGATACGCACGGCAAGACATACATCAAGTGTTCTCAAATCTTTAAAGACTCAATCCGACAAGATTACTTCAAAGGGGAAACTCAATTCATTACAAGAGAGAAGAGGGGGAGGAGAAACATAAGATCCAACTAGAATAGCAAAGCTCGTGATACATCAAGATCGTGCCAAATCAAGAACACGAGAGAGAGAGAGAGAGAGAGAGAGAGATCAAACACATAGCTACTGATACATACCCTTAGCCCCGAGGGAGAACTACTCCCTCCTCGTCATGGAGAGCACCGGGATGATGAAGATGGCCACCAGAGAGGGATTGCCCCCTCCGGCAGGGTGCCGAAACGGGTCTAGATTAGCTTTCGGTGGCTACGGAGGCTTCTGGCAGCGGAACTCCCGATCTATTGTGTTCTCTGGAAGTTTTAGGATACGTGGGTATATATGGGTGAAAGGAGTACGTCGGTGGACGAAGGGGTGGTCACGAGGCAGGGGGGTGGGCGCTCCCCTACCCTCATGAGCTCCTCCTTCATCTTCTGACATAGGGTCCAAGTCTATCCGGTAGGTTTCCTTCCAAAAATAACTTCTCCAGTTGATTTCGTTCCGTTTCGACTCCGTTTGATATTCCTTTTCTTCGAAACACTGAAATAGGCATAAAACAACAAATCTGGGCTGGGCCTCCGGTTAATATGTTAGTCCCAAAAGTAATATAAAAGTGGATAATAAAGCCCAATATTGCCCAAAACAGTAGATAATATAGCATGGAGCAATCAAAAATTACAGATACGTTGGAGACGTATCAAGAAACACCACAATTGCAAGTTGAGGGTCGACTTGCAACTGGGCTATTACAACTAGACAAACACCACAGTTGCGAGTCGAGGGTCGGCTAGCAACTGAGGCTATTAAACTAGACAAACACCACAATTGCGAATCGAGTGTCGACCTACAAGTGGCATCAAACAAAGAACCCGGTTACAAGTCGAGGGTCGACTTGCAAGTGGCATCAAACAGAAAGACCTGGTTGCAAATCAAGGGTGGACTTGCAAGTGGCATCAAACAAAAACCCTAGTTGCAAGTCGAGGCTTCACTTGCAAGTCGAAATGAAACAAAAACTACGAGCCCACAATTGCGAGTCGATAGTGGACTTGAACTGGGGCTATTACAACTAGAGAAACACCATAGTTGCAAGTCGATTGTCGGCTTGCAAGTGGCATCAAACAAAAGAACCCAGTTGTGAGTCGAAGGTCGACTTGTAAGTGGCATAAAACAAAAGACCCAGTTGCAAGTCTATTGTCGGCTTGCAAGTGGCATCAAACAAAGAACCCGATTGCAAGTCGAGGGTCCATTTGCAAGTCGCATAAAAAATAGAAGACCCAGTTGCGATTCGAGGGTCGACTTGCAAGTGGCAAACTAAAGACCCAGTTGCAAGTCAAGGGTCGACTTGAAAGTGGCATCAACCAAAAAGCCTAGTTGCAAGTCAGGGTTCACTTGCAAGTTGGAAAATGAAAAAAAAACTACAGGCCCACAATTGCAAGTCAATGGTGGACTTGCAACTGGGGCTATTACAACTAGACAAATACCACATATGCGAGTCGAGGGTCGGCTTGCAACTTGGACTAATACAAACTAGACAAACACCACCGTTGTGAGTCAAGTGTTGACCTGCAGGTGGCATCAAACAAAGAATCTGATTGCAAGACGAGGGTCGACTTGCAAGTGGCATTAAACAAAAATATCCAGTTGCAAGTCAAGGGTCGACTTGCAAGTGGCATCAAACAAAAAACCTTGTTGCAAGTTATGGCTTCACTTGCAAGTGTAAAACAAAAACTATGGGCCCACAATTGCGAGAGGATGGTGGACTTGCAACTGGGCTATTAAAACTAGAGAAACACCATAGTTGCGAGTCTGATTGTCGTCTTGCAAGTGGCATCAAACAAAAGAACCAAGTTGTGGGTCGAGGGTTTTCTTGCAAGTGGCATAAAACGATAGACCCAATTGCAATTCGAGGGTCTACTTTCAAGTGGCATGAAAACAACAAACCCAATTGCAAGTCAGGTGTCAACTTGCAAGTGACATCAAAACAAAAAACCTAGTGGCAAGTCGAGGATCGACTTGCAAGTGGCATAAAAAATAGAAGACCCAGTTGCGAGTCGATGGTCGACTTCCAAGTGGCATAGAACTAAAGACCTAGTTGTGAGTCAAGGCTCGACTTGCAAGTGGCATCAAACAAAAAACCTAGTCGCAAGTCAAGGCTTCACTTGTAAGTTGGAAAATGAAAAAAAACTATAGGCCGACAATTGTGAGTCAATGGTGGAGTTGCTACCGGGGCTATTACAACTAGACAAAGGCCAAAGTTGTGAGTCAAGTGTTGACCTACAAGTGACATCAAACAAAGAACTCGGTTGCAAGTCGGGGGTCAACTTGCAAGTGGCATCAAAGAAGAAGACCCAGTTGCAAGTCAAGGGTTGACTTCCAAGTGGCATAAAAAACATAGTTGCAAGTCGTGGCTTCACTTGCAAGTAGAAATTAAACAAAAAATATGGGCCCACAATTGCGATTCGAGGGTGGACTTCCAACTGGGGCTAATCAAACTAGAGAAACACCACAGTTGCGAGTCGATTGTCGGCTTGCAAGTGGCATCAAACAAAGAACCCAGTTGTGAGTCAGAGGGTTGACTTGCAAGTGACATAAGACAAAAGACCCAATTGCAAGTCGAGGGTCGACTTGCGAGTGGCATCAAACAAAAAACCTATTTCCAAATCGTGGGTCGACTTGCAAGTGGCATCAAACAACAAACCTAGTTGCAAGTCGAGGGACGGCTTGCAGCGGCTTGCAACTGGGCTATTACGACTAGAGAAACACCACAGTGGCAAGTCAAGGGTCGACTTGCAAGTGGCATCAAACAAAAAACCTAGTTGCAAGTCAAGGCTTCACTTGCAAGTGGGAATGAAACAAAAACTACGCTCCCACAATTGCGAGCAGATGGTGGACTTGCATCAGGGTCTATTACAACTAGAGAAACACCACAATTGCGAGTCGATGGTCGGCTTGCAAGTGGCAACAAACAAAGAACCTGGTTGTAAGTCGAGGGTCCACTTGCAAGTGGCATAAAAAATAGAAGACCCAGTTGCGAGTCGAGGGTCGACCTGCAAGTGGGATCAAACAAAAAACCTATTTGTAAGTCGAGGCTTCACTTGCAAGTTGGAAAATGAAAAAAAACTACAGGCCCACAATTGCGAGTCAATGGTGGACTTGCATCTCGGCCCCTCGGGCTATTATAACTAGACAAACACCACAGATGCGAGTCGAGGGTCGGCTTGCAACTTGGGTTATTACAAACTAGACAAACACCACAGTTGCAAGTCAAGTGACGACCTGCAAGTGGCATCAAACAAAGAACCTGATTGCAAGTCGAGGGTCGACTTGCAAGTGGCATTAAAGAAAAATACCTAGTTGCAAGTCAAGGGTCGACTTGCTAGTGACATCAAACAAAAACCCTTGTAGCAAGTCGTGGCTTCACTTGCAAGTGGAAATTAAAACAAAAACTATGGGCCCACAATTCTGAGACGATGGTGGACTTGCAACTGGGCTATTAAAACTATAGAAACACCATAGTTGCGAGTCTGATTGTTGTCTTGCAAGTGGCATCAAAGAAAAGAACCTAGTTGCAGGTCAAGGGTCGACTTGCAAGTGGCATAAAACATTAGACCCAGTTGCAATTCCAGGGTCGACTTGCAAGTGGCATGAAAACAAAAAACCCAGTTGCAGGTCATGGGTCAACTTGTAAGTGGCATCAAAACAAAAAATCCTAGTGGCAAGTCGAGGGTCGACTTGCAAGTGGCATAAATGTTGGGGAACGTAGTAATTTCAAAAAAATTCATACGCACAAGCAAGATCATGGTGATGCATAGCAACGAGAGGGGAGAGTGTTGTCTACATACCCTCGTAGACCGTTCGCGGAAGCGTTATATCAACGCGGTTGATGTAGTCGTACGTCTTCACGTCCGACCGATCCAAGTACCGAAAGCATGGCACCTCCAAGTTCTGCACATGTTCGGCTCGGTGACGTCCTCGCCTTCTCGATCCAGCAAGAGGGGCGAAGTAGTAGATGAGTTCCGGCAGCATGACGGCGTGGTGACGTTGTTGATGAAGAATAATCTCTGCAGGGCTTCGCCTAAGCACTACGAAAACTATGACGGAGGATAAACTAGAGGGGACGGGGTTGCCAGCACACAGCTTGGTGTGTCTTGGGTGCTAGCCCTACCCCTCTATTTATATGTTGTGCCTTGGGGTCGAAACTTGGAGTAAAAGCCTCCACAAAGTCGGTTTCACCCGAAAGGCAAGAGTCCTTCTCGGACTCCAGGGCCAAACGCCAGGGTTCCCGGCGTCTGGACCCAGACGCCAGGGACCCTAGCGTCTGGCCCCTGGACTCCGCAAAACTTCCTTTTGCGCTTTCCAAAAACCTTGTGGGCTTTCCCCTTTGGCCCAAATAAAGTTTTCTCGTACCCAAACATTTCGGGAAACATCCGGAACCCCTTCCAGTGAATTCCGGAACCCTTCCGGTGACCAAACACTATTATCCCATATATAAAACTTTATCTCCGGACCATTCCGGAGTTCCTCGTCATGTCCGTGATCTCATCCCGGACTCCGAACAACATTCAGTCACCAACATACATAACTCATATAGTACTATATTGTCAACGAACGTTAAGCGTGCGGACCCTACGGGTTCGAGAACTATGTAGACATGACCGAGACACCTCTCTGGTCAATAACCAATAGCGGGACCTGGATGCCCATATTGGCTCCTACATATTCTACGAAGATCTTTATCGTCAGACCGCATAACAACATATGTTGTTCCCTTTGTCATCGATATGTTACTTGCTCGAGATTCGATCGTCGGTATCTCAATACCTAGTTCAATCTCGTTACCGGCAAGTATCTTTACTCGTTCCGTAATACATCATCTCGCAACTAACTCATTAGTTGCAATGCTTGCAAGGCTTATAGTGATGTGCATTACCGAGTGGGCCCAGAGATACCTCTCCGACAATCGGAGTGACAAATCCTAATCTCGAAATACGCCAACCCAACAAGTACCTTTGGAGACACCTGTAGAGCACCTTTATAATCACCCAGTTACGTTGTGATGTTTGGTGGCACACAAAGTGTTCCTCCGGTAAACGGGAGTTGCATAATCTCATAGTCATAAGAACATGTATAAGTCATGAAGAAAGCAATAGCAACAAACTAAATGATCATGTGCTAAGCTAGCAGATTGGGTCAAGTCAATCACATCATTCTCCTAATGATGTGATCCCGTTAATCAAATGACAACTATTTGTCTATGGCTAGGAAACATAACCATCTTTGATCAACGAGCTAGTCAAGTAGAGGCATACTAGTGACACTCTGTTTGTCTATGTATTCACACATGTATCATGTTTCCGGTTAATACAATTCTAGCATGAATAATAAACATTTATCATGAAATAAGGAAATAAATAATAACTTTATTATTGCCTCTAGGGCATATTTCCTTCAGTCTCCCACTTGCACTAGAGTCAATAATCTAGATTACACAGTAATGATTCTAACACCCATGGAGCCTTGGTGCTGATCATGTTTTGCTCGTGGAAGAGGCTTAGTCAACGGGTGTGCAACATTCAAATCCATATGTATCTTGCAAATTTCTATGTCTCCCACCTGGACTAAATCCCGGATGGAATTGAAGCGTCTCTTGATGTGCTTGGTTCTCTTGTGAAATCTGTATTCCTTTGCCAAGGCAATTGCACCAGTATTGTCACAAAAGATTTTCATTGGACCCGATGCACTAGGTATGACACCTAGATCGGATATGAACTCCTTCATCCATATTCCTTCATTTGCTGCTTCCGAAGCAGCTATGTACTCCGCTTCACACGTAGATCCCGCCACGATGCTTTGTTTAGAACTGCACCAACTGACAGCTCCACCGTTTAATATAAAGACGTATCCGGTTTGTGATTTAGAATCATCCGGGTCAGTGTCAAAGCTTGCATCAACGTAACCATTTACGATGAGCTCTTTGTCACCTCCATAAACGAGAAACATATCCTTAGTCCTTTTCAGGTATTTCAGGACATTCTTGACCGCTGTCCAGTGATCCACTCCTGGATTACTTTGGTACCTCCCTGCTAGACTTATAGCAAGGCACACATCAGGTCTGGTACACAGCATAGCATACATGATAGAGCCTATGGCTGAAGTAGTGGTCGGGCATTGAGTCTTACTCAACTTCACACCTTGTAACACGGGCAAGAACCCTTTCTTTGCTTGATCCATTTTGAACTTTTTCAAAACTTTGTCAAGGTATGTGCTTTGTGAAAGTCCAATTAAGCGTCTTGATCTATCTCTATAGATCTTGATGCCCAATATGTAAGCAGCTTCACCGAGGTCTTTCATAAAAAACTTTTATTCAAGTATCCCTTTATGCTATCCAGAAATTCGATATCATTTCCAATTAGTAATATGTCATCCACATATAATATCAGAAATGCTACAGAGCTCCCACTCACTTTCTTGTAAATACAGGCTTCTCCAAAAGTCTGTACAAAACCAAATGCTTTGATCACTCTATCAAAGCGTTTATTCCAACTCCGAGAGGGTTGCACCAGTCCATAAATGGATCGCTGGAGCTTGCACACTTTGTTAGCTCCCTTTGGATCGACAAAACCTTCCGGTTGCATCATATACAACTCTTCTTCTAGAAATCCATTCAGGAATGCAGTTTTGACATCCATCTGCCAAATTTCATAATCATAAAATGCGGCAATTGCTAACATGATTCGGACAGGCTTAAGCATCGCTACGGGTGAGAAGGTCTCATCGTAGTCAATCCCTTGAACTTGTCAAAAACCTTTCGCAACAAGTCGAGCTTTGTAGACAGTAACATTACCGTCAGCGTCAGTCTTCTTCTTGAAGATCCATTTATTCTCAATTGCTTGCCGATCAATGGGCAAGTCAACCAAAGTCCACACTTTGTTCTCATACATGGATCCCATCTCAGATTTCATGGCTTCTAGCCATTTTGCAGAATCTGGGCTCACCATCGCTTCTTCATAGTTCGTAGGTTCATCATGATCTAGTAGCATGACTTCCAGAATAGGATTACCATACCACTCTGGTGCGGATCTTACTCTGGTTGATCTACGAGGTTCAGTAATAACTTGATCTGAAGTTCCATGATCATCATCATTAACTTCCTCACTAATTGGTGTAGGTGTCACAGAAACCGATTTCTGTGATGAACTACTTTTCAATAAGGGAGCAGGTACAGTTACCTCATCAAGTTCTACTTTCCTCCAACTCACTTCTTTCGAGAGAAACTCCTTCTCTAGAAAGGATCCATTCTTAGCAACGAATGTCTTGCCTTCGAATCTGTGATAGAAGGTGTACCCAACAGTCTCCTTTGGGTATCCTATGAAGACACATTTATCCGATTTGGGTTCGAGCTTATCAGGTTGAAGCTTTTTCACATAAGCATCGCAGCCCCAAACTTTAAGAAACGACAACTTTGGTTTCTTGCCAAACCATAGTTCATAAGGCGTCGTCTCAACGGATTTCGATGGTGCCCTATTTAACGTGAATGCGGCCGTCTCTAAAGCATAACCCCAAAACGATAGCGGTAAATCAGTAAGAGACATCATAGGTCGCACCATATCTAGTAAGGTACGATTACGACGTTCGGACACACCATTACGCTGTGGTGTTCCGGGTGGCATGAGTTGCGAAACTATTCCGCTTTGTTTCAAATGTAGACCAAACTCGTAACTCAAATATTCTCCTCCACGATCAGATCGTAGAAATTTTATTTTCTTATTATGATGATTTTCAACTTCACTCTGAAATTCTTTGAACTTTTCAAAATGTTTCAGATTTATGTTTCATTAAGTAGATATACCCATATCTGCTTAAATCATCTGTGAAGGTGAGAAAATAACGATATCCGCCATGAGCCTCAACATTCATCGGACCATATACATCTGTATGTATGGTTTACAACAAATCTGTTGCTCTCTCCATAGTACCGGAGAACGGCGTTTTAGTCATCTTGCCCATGAGGCACGGTTCGCAAGTACCAAGTGATTCATAATCAAGTGATTCCAAAAGTCCATCAGTATGGAGTTTCTTCATGCGCTTTACACCGATATGACCTAAACGGTAGTGCCACAAATAAGTTACACTATCATTATCAACTCTGCATCTTTTGGCTTCAACATTATGAATATGTGTATCACTACTATCGAGATTCATCAAAAATAGACCACTCTTCAAGGGTGCATGACCATAAAAGATATTACTCATATAAATAGAACAACCATTATTCTCTGATTTAAATGAATAACCGTCTCGCATCAAACAAGATCCAAATATAATGTTCATGCTCAACGCTCGCACCAAATAACAATTATTTAGGTCTAATACTAATCCCGAAGGTAGATGTAGAGGTAGCATGCCGACTGCGATCACATCGACTTTGGAACCATTTCCCACGCGCATCGTCACCTCGTCCTTTGCCAGTGTTCGCTTAATCCGTAGTCCCTGTTTCGAGTTGCAAATATTAGCAACAGAACCAGTATCAAATACCCAGGTGCTACTGTGAGCTCTAGTAAGGTACACATCAATAACATGTATATCACATATACCTTTGTTCACCTTGCCATCCTTCTTATTCGCCAAATACTTGGGGCAGTTCCGCTTCCAGTGTCCAGTATGCTTGCAGTAGAAGCACTCAGTTTCAGGCTTAGGTCCAGATTTGGGTTTCTTCTCCTGAGCAACAACTTGTTTGCTGTTCTTCTTGAAGTTCCCCTTCTTCTTCCCTTTGCCCTTTTTCTTGAAACTGGCGGTCTTATTAACCATCAACACTTGATGCTCCTTCTTGATTTCTACCTCCGCAGCCTTTAGCATTGCGAAGAGCTCAGGAATCGTCTTATCCATCCCTTGCATGTTATAGTTCATCACGAAGCTCTTGTAGCTTGGTGGCAGTGATTGAAGAACTCTATCAATGACACTATCAACAGGAAGATTAACTCCCAGTTGAGTCAAGTGATTATGATACCTAGACATTTTGAGTATATGTTCACTGACAGAACTATTCTCCTCCATCTTGCAGCTATAGAACTTATTGGAGACTTCATATCTCTCAATCCGGGCATTTGCTTAAAATATTAACTTCAACTCCTGGAACATCTCATATGCTCCATGACATTCAAAACGTCGTTGAAGACCTGGTTCTAAGCCGTAAAGCATGGCACACTGAACTATTGAGTAGTCATCAGCTTTGCTCTGCCAGACATTCATAACATCTGGTGTTGCTCCTGCAGTAGGCTTGGCACTTAGCGGTGCTTCTAGGACGTAATTCTTCTGTGCAGCAATGAGGATAATCATCAAGTTACGGACCCAGTCCATGTAATTGCTACCATCATCTTTCAACTTTGCTTTCTCAAGGAACGCATTAAAATTCAACGGAACAACATCACGTGCCATCTATCTACAATCAACATAGACAAGCAAAATACTATTAGGTACTAAGTTCATGATAAATTTAAGTTAAATTAATCATATTACTTAAGAACTCCCACTTAGAAAGACATCCCTCTAATCTTCTAAGTGATCACGTGATCCAAATCAACTAAACCATAACCGATCATCACGTGAAATGGAGTAGCTTTCAATGGTGAACATCAATATGTTGATCATATATACTATATGATTCACGCTCGACCTTTCGGTCTCAGTGTTCCGAGGCCATATCTGCATATGCTAGGCTCGTCAAGTTTAACCTGAGTATTCTGCATGTGCAAAAACTGGCTTGCACCCGTTGTAGATGGACGTAGAGCTTATCACACCCGATCATCACGTGGTATCTGGGCACGATGAACTTTGGCAACGGTGCATACTCAGGAAGAACACTTTTATCTTGAAATTTAGTGAGAGATCATCTTATAATGCTACCGTCAATCAAAGCAAGATAAGATGCATAAAAGATAAACATCACATGCAATCAATATAAGTGATATGATATGGCCATCATCATCTTGTACTTGTGGTCTCCATCTCCGAAGTACCGTCATGATCACCATCATCACCGGCGCGACACCTTGATCTCCATCGTAGCATCATTGTTGTCTCGCCAATCTTATGCTTCCACGACTATCGCTACCGCTTAGTGATAAAGTAAAGCATTACAGCGTGATTGCATTGTATACAATAAAGCGACAACCATATGGCTCCTGCCAGTTGCCGATAACTCGGTTACAAAACATGATCAGCTCATACAATAAAATTTAGCATCATGTCTTGACCATATCACATCACAACATGCCCTGCAAAAACAAGTTAGACGCCCTCTATTTTGTTGTTGCAAGTTTTACGTGGCTGCTATGGGCTTAGCAAGAACCGTTCTTACCTACGCATCAAAACCACAATGATAGTTTGTCAAGTTGGTGTTGTTTTAACCTTCGCAAGGACCGGTCATAGCCACACTCGATTCAACTAAAGTTGGAGAAACTGACACCCGCCAGCCACCTGTGTGCAAAGCACGTCGATAGAACCAGTCTCGTGTAAGCGTACGCGTAATGTCGGTCCGGGCCGCTTCATCCAACAATACCGCCAAACCAAAGTATGACATGCTGGTAAGCAGTATGACTTATATCGCCCACAACTCATTTGTGTTCTACTCGTGCATATAACATCAACGCATAAAACCTGGCTATGATACGACTGTTGGGGAACGTAGTAATTTCAAAAAAATTCCTACGCACACGCAATATCATGGTGATGCATAGCAACAAGAGGGGAGAGTGTTGTCTATGTATCCTCGTAGACCATTCGTGGAAGCGTTATATCAACGCAGTTGATGTAGTCATACGTCTTCACGTCTGACCGATCCAAGTACCGAAAGCACGACACCTCCGAGTTCTGCACACGTTCGGCTCGATGACGTCCTCGCCTTCTCGATCCAGCAAGAGGGGCGAAGTAGTAGATGAGTTTCGGCAGCACAACGGCGTGGTGACGGTGTTGATGAAGAACAATCTCCACAAGGCTTTGCCTAAGCACTACGAAAACTATGACGGAGGATAAACTAGAGGGGACGGGGTTCCCGGCACACGGCTTGGTGTTTCTTGATGTTTCTTGGGTGCTAGCCCTACCCCTCTATTTGTATGTTGAGCGTTGGGGTCGAAAACTTGGAGTAAAAGCCTCCACAAAGTCGGTTTCACCCGAATGGCAAGAGTCCTTCTCGGACTCCAGGGCCAGACGCCAGGGTTCTCGGCGTCTGGACCCAGACACCAGGGACCCTGGCGCCTGGCCCCTGAACTCCGCAAAATTTTCTTTTGAGCTTTCCAAAAACCTTGTGGGCTTTCCCCTTTGGCCCAAATAAAGTGTTCTCGTACCCAAACATTTCGGGAAACATCTGGAACCCCTTCCGGTGAATTCCGGAACCCTTCCGGTGACCAAACACTATTATCCCATATATCAAACTTTATCTTTGGACCATTCCAAAGTTCCTCGTCATGTCCGTGATCTCATCCCGGACTCCGAACAACATTCGGTCACCAACATACATAACTCATATAGTACTATATCGTCAACGAATGTTAAGCGTGCAGACCCTATGGGTTCAAGAACTATGTAGACATGACCGAGACACCTCTCTGGTCAATAACCAATAGCGGGACCTGGATGCCCATATTGGCTCCTACATATTCTACGAAGATCTTATCGGTCAGACCGCATAACAAGATATGTTGTTCCCTTTGTCATCGGTATGTTACTTGCTCGAGATTCGATCGTCGGTATCTCAATACCTAGTTCAATATCGTTACGGGCAAGTCTCGTTAATCGTTTCGTAATACATCATCCCGCAACTAACTCATTAGTTGCAATGCTTGCAAGGCTTATAGTGATGTGCATTACCGAGTGGGCCCAGAGATACCTCTCCGACAATTGGAGTGACAAATCCTAATCTCGAAATACGCCAACCCAACAAGTACCTTTGGAGACACCTGTAGAGCACCTTTATAATCACCCAGTTACGTTGTGACGTTTGGTGGCACACAAAGTTTTCCTCGGGTAAACAGGAGTTGCATAATCTCATAGTCATAGGAACATGTATAAGTCATGAAGAAAGCAATAGCAACAAACTAAACGATCATGTGCTAAGCTAACGAAATCGGTCAAGTCAATCACATCATTCTCCTAATGATGTGATCCCGTTAATCAAATGACAACTCTTTGTCTATGGCTAGGAAACATAACCATCTTTGATCAACGAGCTAGTCAAGTAGAGGCATACTAGTGACACTCTGTTTGTCTATGTATTCACACATGTATCATGTTTCCGGTTAATACAATTCTAGCATGAATAATAAACATTTATCATGAAATAAGGAAATAAATAATAACTTTATTATTGCCTTTAGGGCATATTTCCTTTAGTTTCCCACTTGCACTAGAGTCAATAATCTAGATTACACAGTAATGATTCTAACACCCATGGAGCCTTGGTGCTGATCATGTTTTGCTCGTGGAAGAGGCTTAGTCAACGGGTCTTCAACATTCAAATCTGTATGTATCTTGCAAATTTCTATGTCTCCCACCTGGACTTGCAAGTGGCATCAAACAAAGAACTCAGTTGCGAGTCGAGGGTCGACTTGCAAGTGGCATAAAACAAAAGACCTAGTTCCAAGTCGAGGGTCGACTTGTGAGTGGCATCAAACAAAAAACCTAGTTCCAAGCTGAGGGTCGACTTGCAAGTGGCATCAAACCAAAAACCTAGTTGCAAGTCGAGGGGTGGCTTGCAGTGGCTTGCAACTGGGGCTATTACAACTAGACAAGCAGAACGGTTGCGAGTCAAGGGTCAACTTGCAAGAGGCATCAAACAAAGAACCCGGTTACAAGTCGAGGGTCAACTTGCAAGTGGCATCAAACAAAAAGACCCAATGGCAAGTCAAGGGTCAACTTGCAAGTGGCATCAAACAAAAAGCATAGTTGCAAGTCGAGGCTTCACTTGCAAGTGGAAATGAAACAAAAACTACGGGCCCACAATTGTGAGTTGATGGTGGACTTGCAACTGGGGCTATTACAACTAGAGAATAAACACAGTTCCGAGTCAATGCTCGGTTGGCAAATGGCATCAAACAAAAGAACCCGGTTGCAAATCGAGGGTTTATTTGCAAGTGGCATAAAAATAGAAGACCCAATTGCTAGTCAAGGGTCAACTTGAAAGTGGCATAAAACAAAAGATCCAGTTTCAAGTCGAGGGTCGACGTGCAAGTGGCATCAAACAAAAAACCTAGTTGCAAAGTCGAGGCTTCACTTGCAAGTGGAAAAATGAAACAAAAACTATGGGGCCACAATTGCAAGTCAATGGTGGACTTGCAGCTGGGCTATTGCAACTGGGAGGCATGAAAAGCTTACCACCAAGGTTTCATCCACGCAAAAAAATATGTTGAAGCTCTCGTTGTTGCCCGCATTGCAATGAGCAAAGCAAACTGCGCACACCATCCTAGTTCATAGCAAAAAGAACAAAAAAATTAGATAGGACCTTCAAAAAATATTTTTCAAACAGAAAAACAAACACATAGATTAAAAGATGTCATACTAGCATTTCAGGATGCTAAAAAAACATCCTGATAATAACCTATAAAAACTGCATCAGCCTAGTAACAGAGGGGCGCTTCGTACTGATGCTTACGCTGTCAAAAAAATGTTGTTAGACCACTAGTAAATAAAACTCTTGTAATGTTTTCAGTTTATGTGATTATCATTTCCCATGCATTATTATTCATTTATAGTTACCCAACTGCAAAAATCCAAAAAAGAAAACACAGGCAAAAAAACACATTGCTCTTCCTTCCTCATCATGATTAGATACAACACCCTCTGCTGCTTCAGCTTGATCTCCAACAAAAAACTCCATCGAAACAGCACACAAACGCTTTGGCGATACGTCCAATCATGAGAAAAACAACAAGCTCCCCATGGCCAAGGTTTAAGTCCTTGATGAACTTCCTTAAGTCATCGCCACCAACAAGTGTGGTGTCATGCCCAATGAGAACATTGTTGGGGATTGTAGCAGAAATTTAAAATTTTCTACGCATCACCAAGATCAATCTATGGAGTCATCTAGCAACTAGAGAGAGAGGAGTGCATCTACATACCCTTATAGATCGCGATCGGAAGAGTTCAAGAGAACGGGGTTGATGGAGTCGTACTCGTCGTGACCCAAATCACCGATGATCCTAGCGCCGAACGGACGGCACCTCCGCGTTCAACACACGTACAGAGCGGAGATGTCTCCTCCTTCTTGATCTAGCAAGGGGGGAGGAGAAGTTGATGGAGATCCAACAGCACGACGACGTGGTGGTGGAAGCAACGGGATTCCAGTAGGGCTTCGCCAAGCACTACTAGAGGAGGAAGAGGTGCCACGGGAGGGAGAGGGAGGCGCCAGGGCTTAGGTTGCGGCTGCCCTCCCTCCCCTCCACTATATATAGGGGCTAGGGGGGCGCATGCCCCCTTGGAGATCCCATCTAGAGGGGGGGCGGCGGCCCCTCGGGGCAACGTCCCCCTTAGGGTTTCCAACCAGGGGGCGCATGCCCCCTCGGGGGGCAACGGCCCACTAGGGTTTCCAACCCTAGGTGCCTTGGGCCCTTGGGTGGGGCGCACCAGCCCACCAGGGGCTGGTTCCCTTGCCACTTCAGCCCATGGGGCCCTCCGAGATAGGTGGCCCCACCCGGTGGACCCCCGGGACCCTTCTGGTGGTCCTGGTACAATACCAGTGACCCCCGAAACTCTCCCGGTGGCCGAAACTGGACTTCATATATATAAATCTTTACCTCCGGACCATTCCGAAACTCCTCTTGATGTCCGGGATCTCATCCGGGACTCCGAACAACTTTTGGTTAACCGCATACTAATATCTGTACAACTCTAGCGTCACCGAACCTTAAGTGTGTAGACCCTACGGGTTCGGAGACACGTAGACATGACCGAGACAACTCTCCGGTCAATAACCAACAGCGGGATCTGGATACCCATGTTGGATCCCACATGCTCCATGATAATCTCATCGGATGAACCACGATGTCGAGGATTTAATCAATCCCGTATACAATTCTCTTTGTTTATCGGTACGATACTTGCCCGAGATTCGATCGTCGGTATACCGATACCTTGTTCAATCTCGTCATGGTAAGTCTCTTTACTCGTTCCCGTAACACATCATCCCATAAACAACTCATTGATCACATTGAGCTCATTATGATGATGTCCTACCGTGTGGGCCCAGAGATACCTCTCCGTCATACGGAGTGACAAATCACAGTCTCGATTCATGCCAACCCAACAGATACTTTCGGGGATACCCGTAGTGTACCTTTATAGCCACCCAGTTACGTTGTGATGTTTGGCACACCCAAAGTACCCTTACGGTATCCGGGAGTTGCACAATCTCATGGTCTAAGGAAAGGATACTTGACATTAGAAAAGCTTTAGCAGATGAACTACACGATCTTGTGCTATGCTTAGGATTGGGTCTTGTCCATCACATAATGATGTGATCCCGTTATCAGTGACATCCTATGTCCATGGTTAGGAAACCGTAACCATCTATTGATCAACGAGCTAGTCAACTAGAGGCTCACTAGGGACACATTGTGGTCTATGTATTCACACATGTATTACGATTTCTGGATAATACAATTATAGCATGAACAATAGACAATTATCATGAACAAGGAAATATAATAATAACCTTTTTATTATTGCCTCTAGGGCATATTTCCAACAGTCTCCCACTTGCACTAGAGTCAATAACCTAGTTACATTGTGATGAATCGAACACCCATAGAGTTCTGGTGTTGATCATGCTTTGCACGTGGAAGAGGTTTAGTCAACGGATCTGCGACATTCAGGTCCGTATGCACTTTACAAATCTCTATGTCTCCATCTTGAACATTTTCATGAATGGAGTTCAAGCGATGCTTGATATGCCTGGTCTTCTTGTGAAACCTGGGCTCCTTGGCAAGGCCAATAGCTCCAGTGTTGTCACATAAGAGAGTTATCAGGCCCGACGCATTGGGAATAACTCCTAGGTCGGTAATGAACTCCTTCATCCAGATTGCTTCATGTGCTGCCTCCGAGGCTGCCATGTACTCCGCTTCACATGTAGATCCCGCCACGACGCTTTGCTTGCAACTGCACCAGCTGACTGCCCCACCATTCAAAATATACATGTATCCGGTTTGTGACTTGGAGTCATCCAGATCTGTGTCGAAGCTAGCATCAACGTAACCCTTTACGACGAGCTCTTCGTCGCCTCCATAAATGAGAAACATATCCTTAGTCCTTTTCAGGTACTTCAGGATATTCTTGACCGCTGTCCAGTGTTCCATGCCGGGATTACTTTGGTACCTTCCCACCAAACTTACGACAAGGTTTACATCAGGTCTGGTACACATCATGGCATACATAATAGACCCTATGGCCGAGGCATAGGGGATGACACTCATCTTTTCCCTATCTTCTTCCGTGGTCGGGCATTGAGTCGTGCTCAATCTCACACCTTGCAATACAGGCAAGAACCCCTTCTTGGACTGACCCATATTGAACTTCTTCAATATCTTGTCAAGGTACGTGCTTTTTGAAAGACCAATGAGGCGTCTCGATCTATCTCTATAGATCTTGATGCCTAATATGTAAGCAGCTTCTCCAAGGTCCTTCATTGAAAAACACTTATTCAAGTAGGCCTTTATGCTTTCCAAGAGTTCTATATCATTTCCCATCAGTAGTATGTCATCCACATATAATATGAGAAATGCTACAGAGCTCCCACTCACTTTCTTGTAAACACAGACTTCTCCATAAATCTGCGTAAACCCAAACGCTTTGATCATCTCATCAAAAAGAATGTTCCAACTCCGAGATGCTTGCACCAACTCATAGATCGAGCGTTGGAGTTTGCATACCTTGTCAGCATTCTTAGGATCGACAAAACCTTCCGGCTACATCATATACAATTCTTCCTTAAGGAAACCATTAAGGAATGCCGTTTTGACGTCCATTTGCCATATCTCATAATCATAGAATGCGGCAATTGCTAACATGATTCGGACAAACTTCAGCTTCACTATGGGTGAGAAGGTCTCATCGTAGTCAACCCCTTGAACTTGTCGATAACCCTTAGCGACAAGCCGAGCCTTATAGATGGTTACATTACCATCCGCGTTTGTCTTCTTCTTAAAGATCCATTTATTTTCTATGGCTCGCTGATCATCGGGCAAGTCTGTCAAAGTCCATACTTCGTTTTCATACATGGATCCTATCTCGGATTTCATGGCTTCAAGCCATTTGTCGGAATCCCGGCCCGCCATTGCTTCTTCATAGTTCAAAGGTTCACCATTGTCTAACAACATGATTTCCAGGACATGGTTGCCGTACCACTCTGGTGCGGAACGTGTCCTTGTGAACCTATGAAGTTCAGTAGCAACTTGCTCTGAAGTTTCATGATCATCATCATTAACTTCCTCTCTAATCAGTGCAGGCACCACAGAAATATTTTCTTGAGCTGCGCTACTCTCCGATTCAAGAGGCAATACTTCATCATGTTCTACTTTCCTCCCACCCACTTCTTTTGAGAGAAACTCTTTCTCTAGAAAGGATCCATTCTTGGCAACAAACATCTTGCCTTCAGATCTGAGGTAGAAGGTATACCCAATAGTTTCCTTAGGGTATCCTATGAAGACGCATTTTTCCGATTTGGGTTCGAGCTTTTCAGGTTGAAATTTCTTGACATAAGCATCGCATCCCCAAACTTTCAGAAACGACAACTTAGGTTTCTTCCCAAACCACAATTCATACGGTGTCATCTCAACGGATTTCGACGGAGTCATATTTAAAGAGAATGCGGCATTCTCTATAACATAACCCCAAAATGGTAGCGGTAAATCGGTAAGAGACATCATAGATCGCACCATATCTAATAGAGTGTGATTACAACGTTCGAACACACCATTACGCTAAGGTGTTCCAGGCGGCGTGAGTTGTGAAACAATTCCACATTTCCTTAAGTGTGTGCCAAATTCGTGACTCAAATATTCCCCCCATGATATGATCGTAAGAACTTGATTTTCCTGTCACGTTGATTCTCAACCTCACTCTAAAATTCCTTAAACTTTTCAAAGGTCTCAGACTTGTGTTTCATTAAGTAGACATACCCATATCTACTTAAGTCATCAGTGAGGGTGAGAACATAATGATAACCACCGCGAGCCTCAACGCTCATTGGACCGCACACATCAGTATGTATGATTTCCAATAAGTTGGTTGCTCGCTCCATTGTTCCGGAGAACGGAGTCTTTGCCATTTTGCCCATGAGGCATGGTTCGCACGTGTCAAATGATTCATAATCAAGAGACTCCAAAAGTCCATCTGCATGGAGTTTCTTCATGCGTTTGACACCAATGTGACCAAGGCGGCAGTGCCACAAGTATGTGGGACTATCATTATCAACCTTACATCTTTTGGCATTCACACTATGAATATGTGTAACATCACGTTCGAGATTGAATAAGAATAAACCATTGACCAACGGGGCATGACCATAAAACATGTCTCTCATATAAATAGAACCACCATTATTCTCATATGGCATCAATGGTAGACAATTCATTTGGATATATTAAAACTGAGCACCCTTCCAACCCTCTCAGGCATTAGCATTTCTAGCCGTTAGATCGACACTTTTAATCGTTTTTGGCCGTCGGATTCACTGTTAGTCCCACCTAATTCTCGTAGGCAAGCGCTAACTCGTGCGTCAGGCTGTGCTGGGCTTTGTGGGCTGCTGCTCCGATGGCTTTTTTGGTTGTCTCACGTTTAATTGGGCCTACTGGCCTTTTGGGCCTTTTCTACCATCATGGCCTTTTCTACCGTCCTATCCAACACAGCGCACAGGGTGAAACGCCACAGACAAACCCTAAACAGGTTCGCGACCTGTTCTGTTCCGACGGCGCCGCCTGAGATGGCCTCGGAGAATGAGGCTTCCTCGTCGTCCACCGTTCATTGCCTCTCCGATCCACCCACCGCTCATCATTGCTCCAGGGGGCCACGTCTCATCACTAGATCACGCGCTGTATGCACTCGGAGGCGCTCGATGCGGCGACGCGGGCGATCTGGGTCAATCCAGCCAAGGCACGGGTGGGGATCAAGTTGAGGTGAGGCTTGCGAAGGGATCCGGCGTGGGATGTGGCTGAATCGGGGGCCGATCGATCCAGTCAGCCGCAGTGCGTGAGGACCTGGCCGTGGTTGCCGGAGCCCCTTCTAGAGCCCCCACCTCTCATCTTCATCCCCTGTTTTTGGGAGAATCGGGGACTTCTCTTTTGTACTCCCAAGAGTATGTACTCTCACTCACAATGGATAAGGTTTAAAGGTGTGGACGTGCTAATTAGTAAAAAAGACTAACAAATTAAGTTTGTATGCATAGCTACTCCCTAAAAAGAAGGAACGGTGCATGCTAATCTATTTATCTAATCTGGTTGTTAGTTGTTTGACGGGTCTACACTACCCTGATCCTATTGTATTGAGTATTATACTTTTTATTTCTGTAGATATGGGAGTATATGCTTCTGCCGTGAGATAGTATATACTCTATTTTTCTACAAGATAGTTTATACTACATTTTTTTAAGAAGTATATGCTTCTGTTTTATGAAAGTGCATATACCTGATCTTTTTTGAGGAAGTATATACTACATGTTGTGAGTAAGTGCGTGCAACTTCATTTGTGAGGAAGTATATACTTAATATCTTATGGGAGAGTATGCAACACATCTTTTCTGAGGGAGTATATACTTTTTTTCTAAAGAAGTATATACTTACATCATTTGTGAGGAAATATATGTCTTCGTTATACAAGAGAGTATATATATTGCAAAATTGTGATTGAGTATATATGTTATTTTTGTATCCGAGAGTATATACCACATTATTTATCAATTATATACTTTTTTTTATCAAAGAGTATATACTGTGTTATTAAGAAAAAGAAAAATTAGTATGGTAAGCTCGCATAAGAATTTATTCACCAAAAAAGAGTATACGTATACACGTAATAAGAAGTATGCACATGTTTGATCACTGGTAACAAAAATGGCTTGTTTGCAAAAGTGCAAAGAAACCTGCTATAGTTGTTCCATTCATACAGTACATGATAAAGCATTCATGTATATGCATCAGTGGTGGCTATGTGAACACGTTCAAGTTTGCGTCACGACATGTGCTTGATTACAGGAGGTCAGACCACCATCGGCCGCTGTCATCTTTGCGCTGCACCCTTGGCCATCGATGCTACTGCTCGGTAGATATAACATTCATCACTTCCACAGGTCACAAAAAATGGCAAAAGGAAACCGCTTGCAGAAATCATGTAGGATAGATACAAAAAACAATTACTTCAGGTCAACACCTAGAGGATGGTCGGTGACCAAGAACATCATGTGTACCGTGGCCTCCGCCCTCCGCCACTTATCCACAAGAAATACTGTTTGTTGTTGGGGAGATAGAGAAGTTGTCGTCAGAATGAAAGCTGGGCCCCAACTGATAACACATGAACGTACCTCTGGAATAAAATGGATCATGCTCCTTTTGTATTACATCGGATCCTCTTTTGTGTTTCTCAAAAGATCTGCAGCAGATTGAATACTAATTCTCAGAAGACTGGATCCAATCAATGAGAGGATGAACAACTGCCAATGGAGGCTGCTGCCGAGCGAGCTCCTTCTCTAGGAGGGTGGTGTAGTCCGCCGCAGTCGCTGTCATGCCAGCCGTCGCCGCTGTCGCTGCAGCCGTGCCAGCCGTCGCCGCTGCCGCCGCAGGCCACAAATGAGATGACGGGATAGATGGATAAGGACTCAAATTTATAGGATGGTCCAACGATGCATATAAAAACACCTAGAAAATCGGAGCAATGAGTTTGGTCGTTTCGGCTGAATTTTTCCCACGTAATAAAGGAGAGACACGGGCATGGGAGTATGTACTCCTAGGAGTATTAACCCATTTTTCTATATATATATATATATCCGTTGGAAAGAAGAGACTAGATAAATTGATTCCTGCACTAAGTTTGCATCCAAAGGTTCATGTTGATACATGGTTGCTCTTTCACTGCAAGAAGATGATGCCTATTTGTTCTCATTTGTCTAACAAAGCTGCAACATATCAGGAGAATAGAAGGGTTATGCACAAGGGTATTTTGTGGAGCCGACTCTTCAATATTTTGACATAAATTGTCAGAATTATCGACAACAAATTACAAATTGGAATTAAAAGTTTGTTTCCTTAATAGTGTAACACATTTTGTTGGAAATTGGAATAGAATGACTGCCATATATGATTTTTGAAGTATGTACTGCGCTGCAACAATACAAGGTACATGTTGCCACAACTGATTTGGTTTGTTCTGCGTGCAGATCACCGCACTTTGCCCCACGAGCCAGCCGTCAAGTCAATGGCGGAGGGACCACCCATCGACTTGAGCATCCGACAACGCCCATAACTAACTAAGAGCCAGACCTTCTTGCCGCACCTAACTGTCATGGTTGGTTCTTTCTCTCTTTTGTGGCAGCAGGGGAAGGAGGAGGAGTTCAGCATGCCCCCCCTGGTTCATGCTCATGCTCACTGTCAAGAACAACACTCGGGTCGGTGGAGTTCTTGCCTGTATTGATTGAGATCTCAGCTTAACAAGGACATATTTTCTGTAGTAAGTACTTACTGTCTGCACATCTGTTTTAATTGAAGACCTGACCTTCTAAAGTGCCGGTGTTGTCTGTCGTGCATACACTTGCTAAAAAACCAATCTGACTTAGTTGTCTGTGCTCATGTCTTCCAAGCAAATAGTAGTTTCCCTCTCAAGTGCCTTTGCTAATAATGTGGCACTGCAAAGTTAAATGCACCATTGTGTACATGAGAAATTTACTAATGGCTGCAAAGTTAATTGCACCATGTAATACTGAGTAAATATGATGGTTTCTGTGCACCTTTCATCAGTCAGTCATCCTTTGTAATAGTGTTGCCCTCCTATAGTGATGTCAAAAAAGTTAGATGCATCAACACGTAGTATATGAGTAATTAACCATCTTGGTGTCACAGATTTTATCTTTGTTGATGTGATATGTGATCTTACATTTATATTATTATCTCTAATCTTTTAGTGGCTACTATCTGACCTTTGAAGTATTTAATCTAACTTTTATGTAGCATCAAGTGATTGGGTTGATAAAAAAGTGTGCATTTGTCAAACCTGCAAGACGAAGTAAAGAAACAGAGGTCATGTAAATCTTTGTGGTTCCATTGCTACAAATGGAAGCAGGTAAACTACATTCCTCTATGATCTTGCTACTGTTAACATTTGAACTCGCCTTTTCTTCCTCCGAACTGCCATTGATTAACAAAAAAGGGTACAATCTTTCATCGTAGGTAAATCTTTGCCTTCAAGTTGGCATGTGAAGTGTTGTGACTGCTCTTAGAAATAATTTTGTAGTATATTATAAGGCTATCCAGCAATAGTTTCCTGTAAACTGTTATTTCGGCAGTCGAAAAATAATATGCCATTAAATCAGGAAGGAGCCTTTCATATCCCATTAGAACTATTTCTTTCCTATTTTTCATAATAACCTTTGTGTTTATTGTCTTCACTCTGAAACCTATTTGCAAACAAACTCAATGCAGCATTGATACTTCTACCATACAAAGTGTGCTATGTTTCAAAACACTAGCATTGGTGTCTTGTAGCTATTACTATTGCTTAATGTTTAGGTATATAATGCCTCCACATATTTGTATCAAACACTAACATTCAGTATTACAAATAGACGGGCGCAGCAACGCGTGCCATCCATGATCTAGTAGTATTTATAAGCAATTGAGTAGCCACGATAGGCAACTAATTACTATTAGCAGGCAACTCTGCTTCAATCATGGGAAATTTTATTGTATTTATAGGCAACTGAGCATCAACCTAGGCAATTGAGTAGCCACGATAGGCAAGTTGGGATAATGTTACAAAAATTCACATGTACACATAGTGCAGTGAAGTTGCTTGCATGTAGCACTAAAGTTGCCTCATGTTTTCGTGTTAGTTTCTCGGCTTGACACAAACGAACCTATAGGCAGTCCTACTAGGACAAAAAAGAGTTTGCTTCCCTATAGTACTACTTAGAGGTGAATTTAGTCAATTCGTAGTCATGATAAGAAATTTATAAAGACTCGTCGCTGACAGGTAGTCATACTAGGGAATAAAAAGGAGTTGCTTTCTTACAGCACCTAAAGTGTCTCCATAGCATCCAAAGTTTCTTCAAGACCAGGACGAAGCCGACGAACGGCGGGCGCCATTGGAGAAGTAGCCCGGGGCTTCGCATCGAGTCGCTGGGTCGCATGCGGTACATCGTCGTCGTAGGTGTGTGGCGTCGGTGGGTGGGCGGCACATTGCTAGAGGACAGCCATGTCCCGACGCTTGTGAGAAGATGGAGGAGGGTAGGCGACGTTGACAATTGTGGCGGTGACCATATTGGGATGGGGATAGGGCTTGGTCAGTGAGAGAAGTTGGATCGGGAGGGATCCTATTTTTCTTGGAGGGCTTTTTTTCACGAGGGGCTATCGACGCGGGAGCGACGGGGGAAGGAACCGATCGTGCGGGGTGGGTCGCCGAAGGGAGGGCAGGACGCGGTCATTGGTACGAATAGTAGATATTTCTTTGTTATATGATTTACACATTAATTTTCTTAAAATTGGTTATTTGTTTTCTAATTAATGTGATTGGGCGATTAAAGGTAAGGCTAATTAATTTAGATTTGGTGTTTAGAGATTGATCGTGATTGATTCTTTCACATAGAGACATTACTAAATAACTTGCGGCAACATGGAAAGTTTTGATCCGTTCAGATTTTTTTCCTTGTGTGAGAGGGTGATGCGAAACTAAACCGGTGGGGTGAGGGAGGGGACGAAAAAAAACCAGTCAAAAAAAACAAACAAAAGTGGTGGGACGAAAAAACCTTGGACGCAATCCTACCAACTGCTCCATTAGAAGTAGAGATTTTCTTAAATTTCCTTATTTGTTTTCTAATTAATGTGATTGGGCGATTTAAGGTAAG
>NC_057797.1:550838587-550854756 GCF_018294505.1 Triticum aestivum | reverse complement strand
GGTAAGGTTAATTAATTTAGATTTGGTCTTTAGAGATTGATCACGATTGATTCCATCACATAAATACATTATTAAATAACTTGCGACAACATGGAAAATTCTGATCTATTCAGTTTTTTTTCGTTGTGTGAGAGAGTGTTGCAAAACTAAACCGGTGGGGGGAGGGGTGGGGACAAAAGAACCAGTCAAAACAAACCCGAATGAAAGTGGTGGGACAAAAAAACCCTGGACGATTTGTTTCCTAATTAATGTGTATTTGTTTCCTAATTAATGTAATTGGATGATTTAAGGTAAGGCTAATTAATTTAGATTTGGTCTTTAGAGATTGATCGCGATCGATTCTTTCACATAAAGACATTATTAAATAACTTGCGGCAACATGGAAAGTTTTGATTTGTTTTGATTTTTTCGTTGCGTGAGAGGGTGACATGAAAATAAACCAGTGGGGTGGAAGGAGGGGATGAAAATGTTCAGACAAAAGTGAGGAGACGAAAAAAACCTAAACTAATTTTACCAACTGCTTTATTAGAAGTAGAGATATATATATATTCTGAGACCATGGGAGACACTTATACACATAAACCTGCTCGGAGTACACAAACCCCCAAGAGCACGCTGGAACACCAAACCCTTCTGTCCCCACTACATTCCAATGGCGACGGCGGTGTCGGCGCCCGTCTTCACGGCGACGGTGCGGGTCTCCAATATCCCGCCCTCCGCCGTCACTAAGGAGCTCTTAGCATTCCTCGATTCCGCCGTCGCCACTGCCGGCGAAGCCTACGCCTGCGAGATCGCTGCCGCCCGACGCGGCTGGTTAAGTCGAGGCGATGGGAGCGTTTAGTTTGATTCCACCGCCACCGCAACCCTCACCGCCGAACTCGCCTCCTCCGGTCGCCTATCGCGCTTCCTCGGCTCCCTCCTCTCCGTCTCCCCTGCCCCCGCGGACCTTCTCCCCCGCGTGCCCGACCTTTCTCTTCGCATGGCCGACGCCCGCCTCCTTGTCGGCAACCGCATGGCCGAGCACGAATTCGAGGCGGCCGACACTTGGGACAACGTCTGCGTGGAGGTCATCCCGGGGAAGCGGCGCATAGACCTGTACCTGAATCATGATTCCCAGAGGTACATGCTTGAGGTGTTCTTCGAGGACATCAGGGATTGTCTCCAGTGCAGCTTCGATGGGACCGGCGTCATATTGCTTCAGGTGAGCTGCTCACGGTGTTTATTTATTTTTGAACGTTGAAGACTGTAGGCAGTCACATCTATATCTATATACCTACTATTAAAGGGAATAGGTATTCTTAGTTTGGTTTGGTCCTTTTTGTTTGGTTTACACACGTTAAGTGATTTGGGCCAGATACTTGTATGTTGATGGGCCTTTTATGGACTTTCATAGAGACCTGTGTGAAAAATAATTGCGTCAAAATAAATCAACATTGTGGGAATTGAACACAGGACCTCATGTCTAGCTCTTCGATGTAACAAACAACAACCTATGCGCCTTTCACATTTACTAATCCCAACTCGCTCTAAATATACGAGTGGCAGTCATCATGTTTAGGGCGAGCTAATTAAGCGAATGAGCTAATAAAGGAAGAATTGTGGGCTTAAATAGAATATTTAAACGGATCTGGCTAATTAAATAAAGGATTATGCGTAAACCAGTGGAATAACTAAAAGAAAGATTGTCGTCTTGATAAACTCTACTCGAAGGATTTAAGATAAAAAGGTAGGATAATTAAAAGGAAGGATCTATAGGATTCAATGTGTTGGGGCTACGAAATTAGAAAAGGAAGGATTGATTACCGACAAAAACGAGTGATGACGTCATGATAATTAATAAAAGGATTATACATAAATGTTGGAAATATGCTGTAGAGGCAATAATAAATTGATTATTATTATATTTCCTTGTTCATGATAATCGTTTATTATCCATGCTAGAATTGTATTGATAGGAAACTCAGATACATGTGTGGATACATAGACAACACCATGTCCCTAGTAAGCCTCTAGTTGACTAGCTCGTTGATCAATAGATGGTTACGGTTTCCTGACCATGGACATTGGATGTCGTTGATAATGGGATCACATCATTAGGAGAATGATGTGATGGACAAGACCCAATCCTAAGCATAGCACTAGATCGTGTAGTTCGTATGCTAAAGCTTTTCTAATGTCAAGTATCATTTCCTTAGACCATGAGATTGTGCAACTCCCGGATACCGTAGGAGTGCTTTGGGTGTGCCAAACGTCACAACGTAACTGGGTGACTATAAAGGTACACTACAGGTATCTCCGAAAGTGTCTGTTGGGTTGGCACGAATCGAGACTGGGATTTGTCACTCCGTGTAAGCGGAGAGGTATCTCTGGGCCCACTCGGTAGGACATCATCATAATGTGCACAATGTGATCAAGGAGTTGATCACGGGATGATGTGTTATGGAACGAGTAAAGAGACTTGCCGATAATGAGATTGAACAAGGTATCGGGATACCGACGATCGAATCTCGGGCAAGTATCGTACCGCTAGACAAAGGGAATTGTATACGGGATTGATTAAGTCCTTGACATCGTAGTTCATCCAATGAGATCATCGTGGAGCATGTGGGAGCCAACATGGGTATCCAGATCCCGCTGTTGGTTATTGACCGGAGAACGTCTCGGTCATGTCTGCATGTCTCCCGAACCCGTAGGGTCTACACACTTAAGGTTCGATGATGCTAGGGTTATAAATGAAGTTTGTATGTGGTTACCGAATGTTGTTTGGAGTCCCGGATGAGATCCCGGACGTCACGAGGAGTTCCGGAATGGTCCGGAGGTAAAGATTTATATATGGGAAGTCCTATTTTGGTCACCGGAAGAGTTTCGGGGTTTATCGGTAACGTACCGGGACCACCGGGAGGGTCCCGGAGGTCCAGCAAGTGGGGCCACCAACCCCGGAGGCTTGCGTGGGCTAAGAGTGGTGAGGGACCAGCCCCTGAGTGGGCTGGTGCGCCTCCCACAAGGCCCAAGGGGCAGCTAGGAAAAAAAGGAGGAAACCCTAGGCTTAGATGGGCCTAAGGCCCACCCTAGGGGGCGCCTCCCTCTCTTTCCCCCTTGGCCGCCCCTTGTTTCCCATCTAGGGCTGCCGCCCCCTAGGGGTGGGAACCCTAGAGGGGGCGCACCCTCCTCCCTCTCCCCTATATATAGTGAGGCATGGGGCTGCCCATAACACGCGATCTGATCTCTGCCTCTTGGTGCAGCCCTCCCTCTCTCTTCCTCCTCTCCCGTGGTGCTTGGCGAAGCCCTGCAGGATTGCCATGCTCCTCCATCACCACCACGCCATTGTGCTGCTGCTGGATGGAGTCTTCCTCAACCTCTCCCTCTCTCCTTGCTGGATCAAGGCGTGGGAGACATCGTCGGGCTGTACGTGTGTTGAACGCGGAGGTGCCGTCCGTTCGACACTAGGATCTCCGGTGATTTGGATCACGACGAGTACGACTCCATCAACCCCATTCTCTTGAACGCTTCCGCTTAGCAATCTACAAGGGTATGTAGATGCACTCTCCTTCCCCTCGTTGCTAGTCTCTCCATAGATAGATCTTGGTGACACGTAGGAAAATTTTGAATTTCTGCTACGTTCCCCAACAGTGGTATCAGAGCTAGGTCTATTGCGTAGATTCTATGCACGAGTAGAACACAAAGTAGTTGTGGGCGTTGATTTTGTTCAATATGCGTACCGTTACTAGTCCAATCTTGTTTCGACGGCATCGTGGGATGAAGCGGCCCGGACCGACCTTACACGTACTCTTACGTGAGACTGGTTCCACCGATTGACATGCACTAGTTGCATAAGGTGGCTAGCGGGTGTCTGTCTCTCCCACTTTAGTCGGAATGGATTCGATGAAAAGGGTCCTTATGAAGGGTAAATAGCAATTGGCATATCACGTTGTGGTTTTTGCGTAGGTAAGAAACGTTCTTGCTAGAAACCCATAGCAGTCACGTAAAACATGCAAACAACAATTAGAGGACGTCTAACTTGTTTTTGCAGGGTATGCTATGTGATGTGATATGGCCAAAGGATGTGATGAATGATATATGTGATGTATGAGATTGATCATGTTCTTGTAATAGGAATCACGACTTGCATGTCGATGAGTATGACAACCGGCAGGAGCCATAGGAGTTGTCTTAATTTATTTATGACCTGCGTGTCAACATAAACGTCATGTAATTACTTTACTTTATTGCTAACTGTTAGCTGTAGTAGTAGAAGTAACAGATGATGTGACAACTTCAAGAAGACACGATGATGGAGATCATGGTGTCATGCCGGTGACGATGATGATCACGGAGCCCCGAAGATGGAGATCAAAAGGAGCAATATGATATTGGCCATATCATGTCACTATTTGATTGCATGTGATGTTTATCATGTTTATACATCTTATTTGCTTAGATCGACGGTAGTAAATAAGATGATCCCTCATTAAAATTTCAAGAAAGTGTTTCCCCTAACTGTGCACCGTTGCGACAGTTCGTTGTTTCAAAGCACCACGTGATGATCGGGTGTTTGATTCAGGCGTTCATATACAACGAGTGTAAGCCAGATTTACACACGCGAAACACTTAGGTTGACTTGACGAGCCTAGCATGTACAGACATGGCGTCGGAACACAGAAGACCGAAAGGTCGAACATGAGTCGTATAGAAGATACGATCAACATGAAGATGTTCACCGATGTTGACTAGTCCGTCTCACGTGATGATCGGACACGGCCTAGTTGACTCGGATCATGTAATCACTTAGATGACTAGAGGGATGTCTATCTGAGTGGGAGTTCATAAGATGAACTTGTTTATCCTGAACATGGTCAAAAAGGATTTTGCAAATTATGTCGTAGCTCACGTTATAGTTCTACTGTTTAGATATGTTCCTAGAGAAAAATTAGTTGAAAGTTGATAGTAGCAATTATGCGGACTAGGTCCGTAAACTGAGGATTGTCCTCATTGCTTCTTAGAAGGCTTATATCCTTAATGCACCGCTCAGTGTGCTGAACCTCGAACGTTGTCTGTGGATGTTGCGAACATCTGACATACACGTTTTGATAACTACGTGATAGTTCAGTTAAACGGTTTAGAGTTGAGGCACCAAAGACGGTTTTGAAACATCGCGAAACATATGAGATGTTTTGAGGGCTGAAATTGGAATTTCAGGCTCGTGTCCACGTCAAGAGGTATAAGACCTCCGACGATTTTCTTAGCCTGCAAACTAAGGGAGAAAAGCTCAATTGTTGAGCTTGTGCTCAGATTGTCTGAGTACAATAATCATTTGAATCAAGTGGGAGTTGATCTTCCAGATAAGATAGTGATAGTTCTCCGAAGTCAGTACCACCAAGCTGCTAGAGCTTCATGATGAACTATAATATATCAGGGACATATATGATGATCCTTGAGATGTTCGCGATGTTTGACACCACGAAAGTAGAAATCAAGAAGGAGCATCAATTGTTGATGGTTGGTGAAACCACTAGTTTCAAGAAGGGCAAGGGCAAGAAGGGATACTTCATGAAACGGCAATTCAGCTGCTGCTCTAGTAAAGAAACCCAAAGTTGAACCCAAACCCGAGACTAAGTGCTTCTGTAATAAGGGGAACAGCCACTGGAGCAGAATTACCCTAGATACTTGGTAGATAAGAAGGCTGGCAAGGTCGATAGAAGTATATTGGATATACATTGTGTTGATGTGTACTTTACTAGTACTCCTAGTAGCACTAGGGTATTAGATACCGGTTCGGTTGCTTAGTGTTAGTAACTCGAAATAAAAGCTACGGAATAAAACGGAGACTAGCTAAAGGTGAGCTGATGATATGTGTTGGAAGTGTTTCCAATGTTGATATGATCAAGCATCGCAAGATCCCTCTACCATCAAGATTGGTGTTTGCGTTGAGCATAGACATGATTGGATTATGTCTATCGCAATACGATTATTCATTTAAGGAGAATAATGGTTACTCTGTTTATTTGAATAATACCTTCAATGGTCTTACACCTAAAATGAATGGTTTATTGAATCTCGATCGTAGTGATACACATGTTCATGCCAAAAGATGGTAATGATAGTACCACCTACTTGTGGCACTACCACGTAAGTCATATCAGTATAAAACGCATGAAGAAGCTCCATGTTGATGGATCTTTGGGCTCACTCATTTTTGAAAAGTTTGAGACATGCGAACCATGTCTATTGGTGTATATGCATGAAGAAACTCCATGCAAATGGACCGTCTGGACTCACTTGATTTTGAATCACTTGAGACATGCAAATCATACCACATGGGCAAGATGACTGAAAGCCTCGTTTTCAGTAAAATGGAACTAGAAAGCAACTTGTTGGAAGTAATACATTTTGATGTGTGCAGTCCAATGGGTGCTGAGGCATGTAGTGGATATCGTTATGTTCTTACTTCACAGATGATTTGAGTAGATGTTGAGTATATTTACTTGATGAATCACGAGTCTGAATTATTGAAAGGTTCAAGTAATTTTAGGGTGAAGTTGAAAGATCATCGTGACAAGAGGATAAAATATCTATGATATGATCATAGAGATGAATATCTGAATTACGAGTTTGGCACAGAATTAAGACATTGTGGAAATCGTTTCACAACTAATACAGCCTGGAACACCACAGTGTGATGGTGTGTCCGAACATCATAACTGCACCCTATTGGATATGATGCATACCATGATGTCTCTTATCGAATTTCCACAATAGTTTATGGGTTAGGCATTAGAGACAACCACATTCACTTTAAATAGGGCACCACGTAATTCCGATGAGATGATACCGTATGAACTATGGTTTAGAGAAACCTAAGCTATCATTTCTTAAAAGTTTGGGGCTGTGACGCTTATGTGAAAAAGTTTCAGGCTGATAAGCTCGAACCCAAAGCGGATAAATGCATCTTCATAGGACACCCAAAATAGTTGGGTATACCTCCTGTCTCAGATTCGAAAGCAATAAGGGATTGTTTCTAGAATCGGGTCCTTTCTCGAGGAAAAGTTTCTCTCGAAAGAATTGAGTGGGAGGATGGTGGAGACTTGATGAGGTTATTGAACCGTCTCTTCAACTAGTGTGTGGCAGGGCACAGGAAGTTGTTCCTGTGGCACCTACACCAATTGAAGTGGAAGCTTATGATAGTGATCATGAAACTTCAAATCAAGTCACTACCAAACCTCGTGGGATGACAAGGATGCGTGCTACTTCAGAGTGGTACGTAATCCTATCTTGGAAGTCATGTTGCTAGACAACAATGAACCTATGAGCTATGGAGAAGCGATGGTGGGCCCGGATTCCGATAAATGGCTCGAGGCCATAAAATCCGAGAGAGGATCCATGTATGAAAACAAAGTGTAGACTTTGGAAGAACTACTTGATGGTCGTAAGGCTGTTGAGTACAGATGGATTTTAAAAGGAAGACAGACAATGATGGTATGTGTCACCATTGAGAAAGCTTGACTTGTCATTAAGGTGTTTCCCGACAAGTTCAAGGAGTTGACTACAGTGAGACTTTCTCACTCGTAGCAATGCTAAGAGGCTGTTGGAATTATATTAGAGATTACTACATTATTTATGAAATCTTGCAGATAGGATGTCAAAACATTGTTTCCACGACGATTTTCTTGAGGAAAGGTTGTATGTGATACAACCGGAAGGTTTTGTCAATCCTGAAAGATGCTAATAAGTATGCAAAGCTCCAACAATTCTTCTGAGGACTGGAGTAAGCATCTCGGAGTTGGAATGTACGCTTTGGTGAGATGATCAAAGATTTTGGGTTTATATAAAGTTTATGAGAAACTTGTATTTCCAAAGAAGTGAGTGGGAGCACTATAGAATTTCTGATGAATATATGTTGTTGATCAGAAATGACGTCGAATTTTTGGAAAGCATATAGGGTTATTTGGAAAGTGTTTTTTAATGGAAAGCCTAGATTAAGCTACTTGAACATTGAGCATCAAGATCTATAAGGATAGATCAAAACGCTTAATAGTACTTTCAAATGAGCACATTCCTCGACATGATCTTGAAGGTGTTCAAGATGGATCAGTCAAAGAAGGAGTTCTTGCCTGAGTCGTAAGGTATGAAGTTAAGACTTAAAGCTCGACCATGGCAGAATAGAGAGAAAGGACGAAGGTCGTCCCCTATGCTTAAGATGTAGGCTCTACAGTATGCTATGCTGTGTACCGCACCTGAAGTGTGCCTTGCCATGAGTCAGTCAAGGGGTACAAGAGTGATCCAAGAATGGATCACAGGACAGCGGTCAAAGTTATCCTTAGTATCTAGTGGACTAAGGAATTTTCTCGATTATGGAGGTGGTAAAAGAGTTCGTCGTAAAGGGTTACGTCGATGCAAGCTTAACACCTATCCGGATAGCTCTGAGTAGAGATACCGGATACGTATAATGGAGCAACAATTTAGAATAGCTCCAAGTAGAACAGTTATTTGGAATAGCTCCAAATCGAACGTGGTAGCAACATCTAGGAGATGACATAGAGATTTGTAAAGCACACATGGATCTGAAAGGTTCAGACCCGTTGACTAAAGCCTCTCTCATAAGCAACATGATCAAACCCAGAATTCATTTAGTGCTAATCACATAGTGATGTGAACTAGATTATTGACTCTAGTAAACTCTTGGATGTTGGTCACATGGCGATGCGACCTGTGAGTGTTAATCACATGGCGATGTGAACTAGATTATTGACTCTAGTGCAAGTGGGAGACTGTTGGAAATATGCCCTAGAGGCAATAATAAATTGATTGTTATTATATTTCCTTGTTCATGATAATCGTTTATTATCCATGCTAGAATTGTATTGATAGGAAACTCAGATACATGTGGGGATACATAGACAACACCATGTCCCTAGTAAGCCTCTAGTTGACTAGCTCGTTGATCAATAGATGGTTACGGTTTCCTGACCATGGACATTGGATGTCGTTGATAACGGGATCACATCATTAGGAGAATGATGTGATGGACAAGACCCAATCCTAAGCATAGCACTAGATCGTGTAGTTCGTATGCTAAAGCTTTTCTAATGTCAAGTATCATTTCCTTAGACCATGAGATTGTGCAACTCCCGGATACCGTAGGAGTGCTTTGGGTGTGCCAAACGTCACAACGTAACTGGGTGACTATAAAGGTACACTACAGGTATCTCCGAAAGTGTCTGTTGGGTTGGCACGAATCGAGACTGGGATTTGTCACTCCGTGTAAGCGGAGAGGTATCTCTGGGCCCACTCAGTAGGACATCATCATAATGTGCACAATGTGATCAAGGAGTTGATCACGGGATGATGTGTTACGGAACAAGTAAAGAGACTTGCCGGTAATGAGATTGAACAAGGTATCAGGATACCGACGATCGAATCTTGGGCAAGTATCGTACCGCTAGACAAAGGGAATTGTATACGGGATTGATTAAGTCCTTGACATCGTGGTTCATCCGATGAGATCATCGTGAAGCATGTGGGAGCCAACATGGGTATCCAGATCCCGCTGTTGGTTATTAACCGGAGAACGTCTCGGTCATGTCTGCATGTCTCCCGAACCCGTAGGGTCTACACACTTAAGGTTCGATGACGCTAGGGTTATAAAGGAAGTTTGTATGTGGTTACCGAATGTTGTTCGGAGTCCCGGATGAGATCCCGGACGTCACGAGGAGTTCCGGAATGGCCCGAAGGTAAAGATTTATATATGGGAAGTCCTATTTTGGTCACCGGAAGAGTTTCGGGGTTTATCGGTAACGTACCGGGACCACCGGGAGGGTCCCGGGGGTCCAGCAAGTGGGGCCACCAACCCCGGAGGCTTGCGTGGTCTAAGAGTGGTGAGGTACCAGCCCCTGAGTGGGCTGGTGCGCCTCCCACAAGGCCCAAGGGGCAGCTAGGAAAAAAAGGAGGAAACCCTAGGCTTAGATGGGCCTAAGGCCCACCCTAGGGGCGCCTCCCTCTCTTTCCCCCTTGGCCGCCCCTTGTTTCCCATCTAGGGCTGCCGCCCCCTAGGGGTGAGAACCCTAGAGGGGGCGCACCCTCCTCCCTCTCCCCTATATATAGTGAGGCATGGGGCTGCCCATAACACGCGATCTAATCTCTGCCTCTTGGTGCAGCCCTCCCTCTCTCTTCCTCCTCTCCCGTGGTGCTTGGCGAAGCCCTGCAGGATTGCCACGCTCCTCCATCACCACCACGCCGTTGTGCTGCTGCTGGATGGAGTCTTCCTCAACCTCTCCCTCTCTCCTTGCTGGATCAAGGCGTGGGAGACATCGTCGGGCTGTACGTGTGTTGAACGCGGAGGTGCCGTCCGTTCGGCACTAGGATCTCCGGTGATTTGGATCACGACGAGTACGACTCCATCAAGCCCGTTCTCTTGAACGCTTCCACTTAGCAATCTACAAGGGTATGTAGATGCACTCTCCTCCCCCTCGTTGCTAGTCTCTCCATAGATAGATCTTGGTGACACGTAGGAAAATTTTGAATTTCTGCTACGTTCCCTAACAATAAATGCCATTAAAAATATTATACTTAAATAAAATCAATGGGAAATTATGCCCGGCAAAGAAAATATGAACATGGCTAAATTGCAACGTATTTTTATGTTCATTTTGTATAAGGATGCTGCGTTGCAGCATGTTCTTCATAGTGAATCCGGTGCTATGGGACATTAAAACATCAATTTTTCCCGTTGCAACGCACGGGCATATGTGCTAGTATATTAATCAAGAAAGTACTTTACATAGTGTACAAGGGTGTGGTGGGGCTTTTGCCCCAATCACAGTGTACTAGGGTTCAGAGGTATAAGTAATTACAAGGGATTAAAGTAGTTTGGCTAACCATAGGCAATCTCTCTGGCAAATTCAGTAATGAACCCTAGCAGCTCAGGTTTTGTCCTGTGTTGCAACATCAAGAAATCTTCTCTGAATCTTGACAACCAGGACCTGTCGGAAGGCGTCACTCCTCTGAAGATCAGGTTATTCCTCTCTGTCCAGATCTACCACGCTGCTGTGGTGAACACTTCCATGATCATGGGTTTGTTTAGCCGCTGCCATCCAGTCAAACCTATCTCCTTCTATTGCCCAGGTCAACCCAACTGAAGTCCAGCACGTATACGAGAAACTGCAGGTATAGAACAGATGTTCCAGAGTTTCTTCTTGTTGGGTTTGGTAGAGCACACAGTAGTCCGTCCTGTCTGTCGATGAGCCCATTACTTAATGTCTACGTTTGAGCATGTTCTTGGTGTTTTAATCTATCGGACAAGAGGAGCCACACAAAAACCCTTAGTTTCATTGTACACCTCGACTTCCAAATCCACCGAAAAGCCTGATCAACTGTGACATTGTATATCTGGACGATGAATATTTGGGCCCCCCATGTGCATGCCCAAACATCTCTCTGCTCTAGGTCTATCTGACACTCAGCGGTCGCCAGCTGCAAATCCCTCGCTTCTTGTGTTGCCTGTTGAGACATTGGCAGAAAAAAGACCGCTTCTGCACTTTTCGCGCTCAGGATTTCATGGACAGTCATATCTTCAGATATAGCATAGGAGTGCGCTCTTGGGAATCCTTCTTGGAAGGTTACCTTGCACCATTTATCTTTCCAAAATAGTGTGTTGGAGCCATCCCCTATTTTAACCGTGGAGATTCCTCTGATGATAGGAGACAGCGACATTACTTCTCTCCACCAGAACGACCCGCATGGTCCAGTGGCGTGCGGGATTCTATCCACATAGTACGTGTACCAGATCAAGGTCACCCATGGCAGATCGTGTCTTTTATAGAATTTGTCTAGGAACTTGAGTAAAAGGGCTGTGTTTAATGTTTTTGTATCCAGCACACTGAGCCCCCCCTTGTCTTTCGGCTTACACACCATCATCCATGAGGCCAGTGAGTTTGCTATCTCCCCATTCTCATTCTTCCATCTCCAAAGGCACAGTCTTCTGATCTTGTCCAAGTGAGCAAGAATTTTAGGCGGCAGGCGGATGGAGCACACCGCATACACCGCGATTGCAAGTGAGCACGGAGTTTACCAAGGTCGGTTTGGATCCATAAGAGGCCATGTAGATTGTTGCAGACAGTCTTCTCTCTACAGTGTCAACCAGGGGCATCAGATCGACGACTGTGGGTTTCGTGATCTCCATGGGCAGCCCCAGGTACGTGAACGGCATCGAGCCTACTGTACATCCAAAGATCGCAGCAAAGCCTGCCGCTGACGCTGCGTCTAGGTTGATCGGCACCAGAGTAGTCTTCTCGAAGTTTATCCAAAGTCCAACCAAGTCAGCGTAATCAAGCAGAATTTTCTTCATGCCTCTTGCTTGTTCTTCATATGTCTGCATCACAATTATCGTGTCATACACGTATTGTATTGCGGGGAAGTCTTTGTGTGTGCATGGGGGGGTTGGGTGTCTGAGGACCCCTCGGCGAAGTGCGCCGTTGACAGCAGCTTGCAGCAGGTTGGCCGCGAGGACGAAGATCAAGGGCGATAGCGGGTCACCTTGTCGCCCCGCCCCCGGTGGCGGCATTGAAACTGACGGCCCGGTACCCCATTGAGCTGTGGGAAAAGTCCATGTGTCTCATGACCTCAATCATAGCCGGGTGTTCTATAGTATCGAAGGCCTGGGAAAAGTCCAGTTTTAGAATAAACGCCTGAGATCCAGAGGCTTGACATTGGTATATATACTCGAACACCCAAGCCAAGCAGGTCCTATATCATTCTCCCTTTCAAAAATCCGTATTGGTTCCTGTGAATGATTTTTAGAATCCATTTCTGTAACCGATCCGCAAGCAGTTTGGTTATTAGCTAAAGACAACAGTTTAGCAGTGTGATGGGGCGAAAATCTTTTGCTCTCTGGGGCGAGTGGATCTTCAGAATGAGAATGATGAACCCGGTGTTTATGCTTTCAAGATTGAGTTCTTCTGCGCGGAGATCATGACAAAGCTGATAAAATTCAGGTTTGATTATATGCTAGCATGATTTGGTAAAGTGACCCTAAACCCATCCGGCCCTGGAGCTCTGTCGGCCGGCATGGTTCCAACTGTTAGAGTTATATTGATGATGGCCTTTGGCCTTTTGTATTCTTGCCTTTTGGCATCCTCATGTACATTATATATATGGTGGCTTTGGCCTCCTAGTAATACAAGTTGCATATTTTCTGACATGGTATTAGAGCTTAGGTCAAATTTTTTCGCATGTGCAACTCGTGCTTGATCCTTCTATCGCGTCGCCGTCGTCCTCTTGCCCGATGTGGCCGCTCCCTCATCTCCGCTGCTGCCATTTCTTTCCATCAGATTGTTGTTGTCTCCACTCTAGAGCGTGGCTGAACGCCGCTCCCGTGCATCTTGCACCTTTCGGCTCCTCCAACTGGTTCACGCCGGCCTGGCCGCCACGGAGGAGGTTCTCCACCGCCGCCGGTGAACTTCAGGCTGTCGCCCGACGCTCCTCCGGCTGCCGCCCGCAGCCCATCGGGCATTGCTCCTCCGGCCTCATCTTCCCGTCGCCGCCCGACTGCTCCTCCGACCCCGTCTGCCCGTCACCGTCCGGCTCCGGCCCAGTCTGCCCGTCGCCGCCGGCCCCTCCCACCCGTCGCCGCCGGCCGCCCGTTTGGCCCTGGTCTCTCCGCACAGTTGGCCTCCGCGTGCGCTCGCGTGGTCGTGTGCGTGTGTGAAACTGCCGCACTTTCAGTTCCCGTTCAGATCAGATCAATTCATGTGATTTCGCAGGCGCTGGTTGCTTGGGCTCCTGGTGGGCCGCTGTGAGTGGTTTGCCAATTCTTTCGGCTCTTGGCTCTCCTGCTGACTTCTAAAAAAAGAGAGAGAGACAAAAAAAGAAAGAAAAAAAAGAAAGAAAGAGTGCAATGTTTTCATCTGGTACACCTCTCCCTCACCGCTCGATGTTTTTTGGCGGTGTTCCATATATTGATCCTGTCTCGCACATGAGCCGTTCCTCGGTGCTTGGTGCTCGCCCACTTGGAGGTGATGGCTGTCGCTCTACTTCGACACCTATTGCGACATCCATCGGTGCTGCTAGTCGCTCTACATCGACTCCTATTGCGGCTTGTGCGCACGACGGTGACCGCTCTATGTCGACTCCCCATGTGGCTCTATGTCGACTCTACCTTCGGCTTCCACTGGTGGTGGCGACTGTTCATCATCGGCAGATGCTTCTACCTCGACCTCTTCTGTCCTGTCCCTGTCTGCATGTGAGATTGCATAGCTGCGATGCCTGCTTGATGCTTGGGATTCTTCGCCAACAGTTTCTGCAAGTTCCGTGGCTGACTCTTCCGTCATTGAGAAACCACTTCCTACTCATTCGGGTACATCCCCATGGATTCTTGATATTGGAGCGTATTTTCATATGACTTATGATTCTTCAACTTTGACCTCCGTTCGACCTGTCGAGTCTCCTGTTCGTGTTCTTACGGCTGATGGCACTCCCCTCCCTGTAGCTAGTCGAGGCACTCTTAGCACTTCTTCATTTCATGTTCCCTTTGTTTCTCATGTTCCTCGACTTACCATGCAGCTCATATCTGGTGGTCAGATTGTTGACTCTAGTTGTAGGGTCATTCTAGACTTTGATTCATGTTCTGTTCAGGATCGTCGCACGGGCGCTCTACTTGGTGCTGGCCCTCGATGTTCTGATGGTCTCTGGGAGCTTGACTAGCTTCGTCTTACCTCCGCTGCCACCTCTACCAGTCTCGCAACCCCTGTTGTTGCATCTACCAGCTCTTTTCAGCAGTGGCATCATCGTCTTGGCCATTTATGTGGTTCTCGTCTCTCGTCTCTGGTTCATCATGGTGTTCTGGGGTCTGTCTCTGGTAACGCTTCGTTGGATTGTATGAGTTGTCGGCTTGGTAAGCAGATTCAGCTACCCTATCCTCACAGTGAGTCAGTGTCCGAGCGTCCTTTTGATCTCGTTCACTCTGATGTTTGGGGTCCGACTCCCTTCGCTTCGAAAGGGGCCATCTTCGAAAGGGGGTCATCTCTACTATATTATCTTTATAGATGACTTTTCTCGGTACACTTGGATCTATTTCATGTCTTCTCGTACTGAGGTCTTATCTATATACAAAAAATTTGCTGCCATGGTTCATACCCAGTTTTCCACTCCTTTTCGTGTTTTTCGTGCAGATTCAGCTGGTGAGTATATCTCCCATGCGCTGCGAGGATTTCTTGCTGAGCAGGGTACTCTTGCTCAGTTCTCTTGTCCTGGTGCTCATGCTCAGAATGGCGTGGCTGAGCGCAAGCATCGTCACCTTCTTGAGACGGCGCGTGCGATGATGATCGCCGCCTCTCTTCCTCCTGACTTTTGGGCTGAGGCTGTTACTACTTCCACCCATCTCATCAACATTCAGCCATCTGCTACTCTACAAAGTGGTATTCCTCTCAAGCGTCTTTCTGGTCGTTCTCCTGATTATTCGGCGCTCCGTTTGTTCGGTTGTGTCTGCTATGTTTTGCTTGCCCCCTCGTGAACGCACCAAACTGACCGCTCAGTCTGTTGAGTGTGTCTTTCTTGGATATAGTGATGAGCATAAGGGCTATCGGTGTTGGGATCCTGTCGGTCGCCGGATGCGTATTTCCCGAGATGTGACCTTTGATGAATCTCGTCCCTTCTACCCGCGTCCATCCTGCTCGTCTTTTTCTATGGAGGACATCTCTTTTCTTACTTTTCCAGATACACCTCTCTCTGTGCCCAGTATTCCTACTCCTCATCTTGTTGTTGCAGATCTGACGCCGTCCTCTCCTACGGTTTCTTCTACTCACTCGTCGCATGATTCTCCATCTTCATCGCCGATAGCTTCCCCTTCTCCACCTTCATCGCCGATAGCTTCCCCTTCTCCACCTTCATCACCAATAAATTCCTCGTCTCCACCTCCAGTGATTCCACCTCTTCCGTCCTTTCCTTTCCATTATACTCGTCGTTCACGTGTTGTGAATGAGTCTACCAATGTGCCCTCTACTTCTGGTGTGTCGTCTCCCTCCTCTCATCAGACTTATGGTCTTCGTTCTCGGCCTTGTCCGCCCCCTGACCGATATTCCCCTTCTCGTTATGGTCTTTCGGCCGTTCTTGAGCCGACTTCTTATCGAGATGCTATTGTTCATCCTGAATGGCAGTTCGCGATGGCAGAGGAGATTGCT
>NC_057797.1:550835036-550838352 GCF_018294505.1 Triticum aestivum | reverse complement strand
CCCCCCCCCCCGTGTTCGTCCCATCACTTGTAAGTGGGTCTATAAGATTAAGACTCGCTCTGATGGTTCTCTTGAGCGTTATAAAGCTCGTCTTGTGGCTCGTGGCTTTCAGCAGGAGCATGGTCCTGATTATGATGAGACTTTTGCTCCTGTGGCCCATATGACCATTGTCCGCACACTTCTCGCCGTGGCCTCTGTTCGCCACTGGTCTGTGTCTCAGCTTGATGTTAAGAATGCCTTTCTTAATGGTGAGTTGCGTGAGGAAGTTTATATGCAGCCACCACCTGGGTATTCAGTTCCCGATGGCATGGTTTGCCGTCTTCGTCGCTCTCTATATGGCCTTAAGCAAGCACCCCGCGCTTGGTTTGAGCGTTTTGCCTCTATGGTCACTTCAGCTGGTTTTTCGCCCAGTGCTCATGATCCAGCGTTGTTTGTCCATGTTTCTGCTCGTGGTCGCACTCTTCTTCTTCTATATGTTGATGACATGATCATCACTAGCGATGATTCTGAGTACATTTCCTTTGTCAAGGCCCATCTTAGTGAGTAGTTTCTTATGTCTGATCTTGGTCCCCTTCGTTACTTTCTTGGGATTGAGGTTTCCTCCTCCTCTGATGGCTTTTCTATTTCCCAAAAAAATTATATCTAGGATCTTCTTGCTCGTGCATCTCTTAGTGACGAGCGCACTGCTGAGACTCCTATGGAGCTCAATGTTAACCTTCGTGCTTCTGATGGTGAGCTCTTGTCTGATCCGACGCGTTATCGTCATCTTGTTGGGAGTCTTGTCTATCTTGTTGTCACTCGTCCGGATATCTCCTATCCTGTCCATATTCTGAGCCAGTTTGTTTTCGCTCCCACTTCAGTTCACTATAGTCACCTTCTTCGTGTTCTACGATATCTTCGTGGCACGATCTCTCATCGTCTCTTTTTTCCTCGTTCCAGCTCTTTACAACTCCAGGCCTATTCAGATGCTACGTGGGCCAGTGATCCTTCGGATCGCCGTTCACTTTCTGCTTACTGTGTCTTTCTTGGTGGTTTTCTCATTGCCTGGAAGACGAAGAAATAGACTGTAGTTTCTCGTCCGAGTGCAGAGGCCGAGTTTAGAGCTATGGCTCTTCTGACGGCAGAGGTAACTTGGTTACGATGGCTACTGGAGGATTTTGGTGTTTCTGTTACTAGACCTACCACCCTCTTGTCTGACAGTACAGGTGCTATCAGTATTGCGCGGGACCCTGTGAAGCATGAACTTACCAAGCATATTGGTGTTGATGCTTATTATGTGCGCGCTGCTGTGCAGGATCTTGTTGTTGCTCTTCAGTATGTGCCTTCCGAGTTACAGCTAGCAGACTTCTTCACGAAGGCACAGACTAGAGCACAACATAGATTTCACCTCTCCAAACTCAGTGTTGTCGAGCCACCATGAGTTTGAGGGGGGGTGTTAGAGTTGTATTGATGATGGCCTTTGGCCTTTTGTATTCTTGCCTTTTGGCATCCTCATGCACATTATATATATGGTGGCTTTGGCCTCCTAGTAATACAAGTTGCATATTTCCTGACACCAACCACCTCATCAATTTCCGCCTCAGTGAATGGGACATAAAGTTCTTCCAGTCCATCAATCTTGGTAATGATAGAGCCTGGGTCGAATTTCTGATTTGGAGGCGAAGATTCCCCCAATCTTTCTTTAAACACATTGAGCAGTATCCCTTCTTTGCCTGTGTGGTTCTCAACTTCAGTGCCATCGGGTAATTTCAGCATGGTGATGAAGTTATTTCGGTATCGCTCTATGGCCATCCGGTGGAATTTTTCGTAGTTTCCTCTCCAAAACGAATAACCCTGACAGTGCATCCTTTTTCTCCAGTGTTGGTTCTGAATGTTCAGAGGCTGCAGTAGGTGAGTTTTTAGAATTCGCCCGAAGTTCGATTCTGGGGTTGTGAGTGTTCTCAGGTTTTCAATTTCATCTAGCTCAATAACGGCCCATTCAGTGTTTTGGATCAGCACTTTGAGATGTGAGAGGCCTTTACTCACTTCTTAAGGGCGTACGTTAGTCTTCTCATTTTCTGGCAAATCCTGGCTGCACTATTATGCAAATAACTTGGTTTGGACCAAGAAGTATTCACCACCTCAAAGAAGCCTCTGTGCTACATCCAGTAAGATTCTAACCTAAATTTTTTGGTCGCGGGGATCGATGATCCTATACTGACCAAACAAGGCATGTGGTCGGGGATTGGTTTGGCCATGGCAGTAAACTTGGTATTAGGATATACTGAAGTCCAATTGTTAGACGTGAAGAACCAGTTGAGTTGGTGTAACACCCTCGATGCGACTATATCTCTCACGTGTCGAGGCACGACTTAGAGGCATAATCGCATTGAAGGCATATGTCGCAAGTGAGGTAATCTTCACACAACCCATGTAATATAATAAGGAAAAGGATACATAGTTGGCTTACAATCGCCACTTCACACAATTACATGAATAAAGCATTACATCAACCAAATACAATCATGGTCCGGCTATGGAACCAAAATAAAAGAAGAACCCCAAATGCGACAAAGGTCCCCGATCGATCCCAACTGGGCTCCACTACTGATCAACTAGAACGAAACAACACAAAGGACAAGATCTTCATCGAGCTCCTCCTGAGCTTGGTTGCGTCATCTGCACGGACTCATCGGCACCTGCAATCTGGTTTTGGAAGTATCTGTGAGCCACAGGGACTCAGCAATCTCGCACCCTCGCGATCAAGACTATTTAAGCTTATGGGTAAGGTAAAGGTATGAGGTGGAGCTGCAGCAAGCGACTAGCATATATGGTGGCTAACATACGCAAATGAGAGCGAGAAGAGAAGGCAAAGCACGGTCGATAAAAGTATGATCAAGAAGTGATCCTAGACTACCTACGTCAAGCATAACTCCAACAACCGTGTTCACTTCCCGGACTCCGCCGGAAAGAGACCATCACGGTTACACACGCGGTTGATTCATTTTAATTAAGGTTAACTTCAGGTTTTCTACAACCGGACGTTAACAAATCCCCATCTGCCCATAACCGCGGGCACGGCTTTCGAAAGTTCAAATCCCTGCAGGGGTGTCCCAACTTAGCCCATCACAAGATCTCACGGTCAACGAAGGAATAGACCTCCACCTGGGACGTTCCGGTCAGATTCGGTATCCCAGTACAACAAGACATTTCGACAGGGTAAAACTAAACCAGCAACACCGCCTGAATGTGCCGACAAATCCCGATAGGAGCTGCACATATCTCTTTCTCAGGGCACACTCAGATGAGCTCTCCATACAGCTAAAACCAAACCTCG
>NC_057797.1:550832391-550834719 GCF_018294505.1 Triticum aestivum | reverse complement strand
AGAACCCAAGGGAAAGAAAAGGCTAGGAGGCAAATGGTAAAACCAATGTTGGGCATTGCTGGAGAAGCTTTACTTAAGGCGAACTGTCAAGGGGTTCCCATTATAGCCCAACCGCGTAAGGGACGCAAAATCCGGGAACATAACACCGATATGACGGAAACTAGGGCGGCAAGAGTGGAACAAAACACCAGGCATAAGGCCGAGCCTTCCACCCTTTACCAAGTATATAGATGCATTAATTAAATACGATATATAGTGATATTCCAACAAGTAAACAATGTTCCAATAAGGAACGATCTCCATGTTCCAACAAGGAACAAACTTCAATCTTCACATGCAACTAACAACGCTATAAGAGGGGCTGAGCAAAGCGGTAACATAGCCAATCAACGGTTTGCTAGTACATGGTGGGTTAGAGGTTGAACATGGCAATTTGGGAGGCTGGCAAGCAAGTGGTAGGCATTGTAGCATTGGCATAGCAAAAGAGCGAGCAAACTAGCATAGCAAAGATAGTAGTGATTTCGAGGGTATGATCATCTTGCGTGAAATCCCGCAAGGAAGAAGAACGAGTCCATGAAGAAGACAACGGACGTAGTCGAACGGATCCTCACAAACTCGACGTTACCGGATCCAACCCGAAGAAGCAAACACCGGAAAAGAAGCACACAACATAGTAAACAACCAACACATGAACATGGTATGATATGCGAGATGCGGGATGCGATGCGGGATGCAAAATGCAAGATATGACAGGAAATGCATGAACCTAGCCTCAACATGGAAAACCAAGTGTGCCACTGGATAGAGGGGATGAAATCACTTGAAAACGATATAAAGATCATAGGAATCGGAGCTACGGTTTGGAAATGGCAAGCGTTTTACGAAACGAACCGATCTGCGATTTACAGCAAGTAGGCACCTAAATGCAACGAAATGAACATTCTACAGCCACCAAACATGACAACAAAAGAAATGGCAGGGATGTACACAAGATGCTTAACAAATCACTAGCACTGAGTCATAGCCAAATTCATCCATTAAGGGGTTCAAACAAGCATGGCAAAACTGAATCAGCAAAACTGATTTCAGACTTACTGAAATTAACACTAGTCTGAAATTTCAGACCACAATGCTCTCTTTGGAGCAGCAAAACAACATGAAACATAACCTAAACATGACAAGTAAGAACATTGCATGGAGCTACTCAACAAGCTTAACAAAACACCCAAAGTGACCTGGGGCCAAAAGGGTTCACAAAATACTCTAACGAGCACACGAACATAGATGAAACACAATCAGGTTTCAGACTTAGTGGAAACTGAGACATGCTGAAATTTAACTCACGAAGGCATGTAAACGAGATCGATGCACTCACTATGGTGCAAGTCATGGCAAGGCAAGCATATATCCATAGAGAAGGCACAAAAATCTAGCTAGACATGGCAAGAACAATGGCATAGCATGCATGGATCACTAACAATAGCACCGGCAAAATCGCAAAAGAGTTCACGATCTGCCCAAATTAACAACGATGCAAAAGTAGAGCTTGATTGAATCAACCTAGGGTGCTCCAACATAACAAGTAAAGAGACGGATGGATAGAGCACAACATAAATATCAAAACTCCCTTATTGATCATCCTCAAAAGAGGCACGAATCACTAGGAAACAAGCTGGACACATGGCATCATGAACTAAAATATCCCAGACTTAGTGAAAATCACTGTCCCTGAAATCAGCAATCTCAGGTACCCCTCTTTGCAAGCTTGCACAAGACACCACACACATCCTAAAAATGCATGGGTGGCACCTCTGGAAATAAGACAACATGCTTAACAATTCATCCCAAAGGGGTACAGGCATATCATGCACACAACAATCATGGCAAAAATGACAAAAGTCAATGATGAGCTAACGGATCTGCAATTTAACTCACGATGCCTCCTTCTAACAGCATTTTTGGCATCAAGATGAACTCAAATGCAAATGATGCAATGGAATGAAATGATTTACTCGTCGAGACGAAGATTTTGATATATTATATGTCCAAAACGGAGCCACAGATGCAAAGTTATGAGCAGTCAAAGTAGGCACGAAAATTAGGGTTAGGGGGAGAGAAGTCAACCGAATCCAAAACTGGATCTGGATCTGGCGGCACGGATCCCGAGGTGGCGCCGGAGTTCACTGTTCGCCGGAGAGGAAAGGGACGCCGGGCTCCGGGGAGGTCGCCGGAGAGGGGGCCGGGCGTGGAGGAGGCGGTGGCCGGCGACGAGACGGCGAGGGGCGGCGCGGCCGGGGTCGCCGTGGCCGTGGGCGCCCGACGCGAAGG
>NC_057797.1:550824306-550831942 GCF_018294505.1 Triticum aestivum | reverse complement strand
GGCGAAGGTGGCCGCGGACGGTGCTGGAGAGGGAGGAAGACAGGCGGCGGCGGCGATGCGAGATGGGCTCGCGGGGGCTCCCCGTGGGCCTGGCGGGCCCAGCGGCGGCGATGTGGGCGCGGCCCACGTGGCGACGCGTGAGTGGGTGCGGCGGCGGGGCGGACAACGTCCGGCGTGGGCGGACATGTCCGGCCCGGCGCGGGGGAAGATGGATCTGTTTCTTTTTTTTAGGGTTTGGAGGAGGAAGACGAGATCCGAAATGGAGGTGGGTATAAATAGGCATAAGTGGAGCTAGGAGAGTCCAAATGAGGTGCGGTTTTCGGTCACGCGATCGTGATCGAACGACCGAGACGATGGAGCAGAGTTTGGTGGCTTTTGGGCCAAATTGGATGGGTGTTGGGCTGCAACACACACGAGGCCTTTTCGGTCCCTCGGTTAACCGTTGGAGCATCAAACGAAGTCCAAATGATACAAAACTTGACAGGCGGTCTACCGGTAGTAAACCAAGGCCGCATGACAAGTCTCGGTCCAATCCGGAAATGTTTAACCCCCACACACAAGAGGAAGGTAGAAATGACCACCGGAGGAGAACGGATCGCCGGAATGCAAAACGGACAACGGGTAAAATGCTCGGATGCAAGAGACGAACACGTATGCAAATGCAATGTGCATGATGACATGATATGAAATGCATGACACGCAAGCAATGACAACGCAACAACAACAACGAATAACTGCACGACACCTGGCACATCGGTCTCGGGGCGTTACAACACTCCACCACTACGAGAGGATCTCGTCCCGAGATCTAGAATGGCACCGGAGGGACAACGAAAGAGAAAGAGAAGAGGTAAAATTAAGTTGCTTCTTGACAAACGAGTGAAACCAAATAACCTATAAGAGGATAAGCCACCTCGAGAAAAGAAAACAATGGAGATAAACGAAGTTGAAAGCACTTCGTTAGAAAAGAGGAACACAACACTCCGGCTAAAATGGATAGGCATGAAAAGAACATGATCTTTGACAAAACGAGATGATGGGTTGAAAAGATGAACATCACAATGCCTCCGGAACAAAAGAATAGAAGATAGATAATTGAAATAAGAGAATTGAGAATAAAATGCCAATTTCTACCACAAAAGAGTTTGGAAAGGCATCTTTAGGAGAGGGGTTGAACGGAGTTGTTGGAAAAACCACCAACGAAAAGAATAAGGTTGATATGGTCTTATGGAATACATCTCAAATTATGAGGTGACAACCTGCCACTCACGGGAAAAGAATTGTATTGATAGGAACAAGGAGACGAGAAGGCTATATCACCGGGAGGATAAAAGAAGAACTTGGGTCATGTATAAGCACAATAACAACAACCATCCTTAGGGAAGGCTTAAGGTGAAATATAACCCAAGATAACTCCAATGACAAGATTGATGGATTTAAAATACCTCATTCTTAATAACATGTAAAACAAGAACTCAAATTATCAAGAATGACACAATACCACCTCCGGTAATATGGTAGAAAGAATTTGCACTCCGGATTGCAAGATGAAGAATACTTGAGCTCCTTAGAAAAAGAATCTCGATGAACACTTCGAGAAGGAATTAAATCCTTGATGAACCATCATGTATAACCTCCAAGAAGAAACTCCAGTAACCAAAGAATAAAAGAGAGAGATATTGAAGACACAAGGTGAATCCTTGCAATGATTTAGATGGATCTCCGTGATGATATAATTGAGAGAACTTGGAACTCCGGAAAAGAAAAGATGAAACAAGTGAAAACAAGAATGAGTATGATGAGCCACTCCGGAAAAAACGGGAATAGAATAAACTCGATGAAACAAGAATAAGATTTACATTATGCGTATCCTTCACCAATTAAAATTGATGACAAGCAATGGATTTGGCATATTACTTATTCTCGTGGAAAGGATTAAAGAGAGATATCGATAACTTGAGAAGGTCTTCAACGAACCACCGGTAGGATTAGGAAGCAATGAATAAATTGATATGATAAATGAAGGAAGAAGAATCTTGAGCGAACCACCATAAGAATTGAAAAAGAACGATTAAAATATGAAGAAACACCGGGAAGAATTAAGCAAATGAACGAAGGCGCTTGAGAGAATTTAGATACATGAGAGCGAAGAGATCACGAGCTGATTAGAGATCACTTGATTTACCGGGAAAATTTGGAGAATGATAACTGAAAGCTGAGAATAAATAATATTTGAAAAGATGGATTCCGGATAAGAAATTGAGAAGACTCTTGAATTTCTCCGGATAAGTGAAAAGAATATCTCACAATCGCAAATTATTATGAGAGGATGGCAACAAGACAGAATCACGAATCTTGAAGAGAATGGAACAAGATTAAAGAGAAACTCTTCTTCGATCTTCAAATGACAATGAGAAACACCACCAAGAATTATTTAGACACTCCGGAACGAAGAATGAAAAAGGTTGAGCCAATGATGAAAAGAATTTAACCGATCTTGGAGAAAGGCACTTGACTGAAGAAAATCGTTCTTACGTTAAACTTCGAAAAGAATTTGAGAATATCTCCAGGAAAATAAGAAGAGTCAGGTAAGATCCTGGGAAAAGACCTGTGGGTTAGGGCCCACTGAAAAGATACACCGTAGAACGATTAGAAAGAGAGATTGCACCGGTTGAAATTAAATGGCTTGAAAGAGATAACATCCTCGAAATAGCTTGAATGAAAGAAGAGTGGATACACGAATCTTCGAGATATCATGAGCACTCCGGAACAAATGAATAGCGAAGAGTGGATGATTATGAGGTGCACCGGTATGTTAAAAAACTTCTGAAATGAGGAAAAGATATGATCAACACCAAAAGCTTGAATTGGTTCCACCGGAGAAGAAAAGGAATGAGGAATGACGAACTAGTAGAACATCTTCTTGAGAACCACCGGGTAAGAATATAGACGGAAAAGAATGGAGAGGCTTCCCATCAATAAAATGGATACTTGAATAAGAAATCCGGTTCCTCGAAGAAACAAGGGTGGGAGGGAGGGAAAAACAAAGGCAGCTTGGGAAGAATGAAACAAACACCGTTGAGAAGAAGTGATAATTGATCTTGCGGGAGTTGAAATGATCGGAATCACTAGAAGAGAAAACACGCCGGTTGAAAAAGGATTAACATGACAATCTCGATTATCATGAAGGATTAGTATTCGCATAGGAATATGAGAACACCACTTGAGGATGGTATGGAATCAACATTTGACTTCGAAGCAACTCGAATACCACAACTCAAAACAAAAACAAAGGATTGGCTTGCAGAATAAGCCGGAACAAACATATGATAGAGATTTCGTCCGAAGTTTTCGTGGTGGAACCTACACGGGCTCAATCGTACAGCACCATCATGTACAAGGCTGTGCACATGACATACAAAGCGTCCCCGAGTCAGCATAGCCAAGGACTCTTTAAGACGCAACAAAACCACTGTAAAATCGACCGTGAATAGGCGAACCACTAGACGTCGAACCCCAATTTCATATCATACATCTGTCGGAAAATATATCCTAAGAGCTACTTGAATTCCCACCTATGAAACTCCCGAAACTTCCCGGTTATGCAATCAGGTGTTTAGGATACAGGGGAAGCATAATATCTCACCCAAACTAGCAAATCCTACATCCAGCTGTATCCATCCTTCAACACATAACCAAGAAACCTTCGGAAACCATCTATCTCAACCTTCGAAAAGCATCCGTTATACAAGTTATGGCGATACTCCCGAACTCCCGCCCCAGTACTGGGTGGCGTCGAGGTTATCTCACCAACGAACTGCATAAAGGAGATTTTCGATGTCGCGCACATATCTCAAGTATTCCAGAATTGCAACGATAAAATTATGATGACAACACCTCAGAGCTCAACTCCCCGGGACACTTCCACTAAACCCCTGACAGGAGGCACCAAGACAGTATTCTCATCATAAGCCATCGGAACAAATCCAAGATACTCGCGTGATCCTAATTTTTTTTTTGTGAAATTTGAGAAGAGAAGAGTCAAAACTCTACGTCAGGATGCCTTACCAGAGCGATGAGGAGACTGGGAAGTAAAAAGAATTCCTAAGCTCTCCGATATATAATTCCTAAGGACTCAAAACATTTTTCTAGACACAACTCGGCTCCTAAAAACGATCAAGCAATGGGGGCTCCTAAGGTCGGGGAAGGCTCTGATACCAACTTGTAACACCCTCGATGCGACTATATCTCCCACGTGTCGAGGCATGACTTAGAGGCATAATCGCATTGAAGGCATATGTCGCAAGTGAGGTAATCTTCACACAACCCATGTAATATAATACGGAAAAGGATACATAGTTGGCTTACAATCGCCACTTCACACAATTACATGAATAAAGCATTACATCAACCAAATACACTCATGGTCTGGCTACGAAACCAAAATAAAAGAAGAACCCCAAATGCAACAAAGGTCCCCGATCGACCCCAACTGGGCTCCACTACTGATCAACTAGAACGAAACAACACAAAGGACAAGATCTTCATCGAGCTCCTCCTGAGCTTGGTTGCGTCATCTGCACGGACTCATCGGCACCTGCAATCTGGTTTTGGAAGTATCTGTGAGCCACAGGGACTCAGCAATCTCGCACCCTCGCGATCAAGACTATTTAAGCTTATGGGTAAGGTAAAGGTATGAGGTGGAGCTGCAGCAAGCGACTAGCATATATGGTGGCTAACATACGCAAATGAGAGCGAGAAGAGAAGGCAAAGCACGGTCGATAAAAGTATGATCAAGAAGTGATCCTAGACTACCTACGTCAAGCATAACTCCAACAACCGTGTTCACTTCCCGGACTCCGCCGGAAAGAGACCATCACGGTTACACACGCGGTTGATTCATTTTAATTAAGGTTAACTTCAGGTTTTCTACAACCGGACGTTAACAAATCCCCATCTGCCCATAACCGCGGGCACGGCTTTCGAAAGTTCAAATCCCTGCAGGGGTGTCCCAACTTAGCCCATCACAAGCTCTCACGGTCAACGAAGGAATAGACCTCCACCTGAGACGTTCCGATCAGACTCGGTATCCCAGTACAACAAGACATTTCGATAGGGTAAAACTAAACCAGCAACACCGCCCGAATGTGCCGACAAATCCCGATAGGAGCTACACATATCTCTTTCTCAGGGCACACTCAGATGAGCTCTCCATACAACTAAAACCAAACCTCGAGTTTCCCCGAGGGGGCGCTGCACAGGACTCTAGTTCGGACCAACACTCAGAGGAGCACTGGCCCGGGGGGGGGGGGCTAAAATAAAGATGACCCTTGAGTCTGCAGAACCCAAGGGAAAGAAAAGGCTAGGAGGCAAATGGTAAAACCAATGTTGGGCATTGCTGGAGAAGCTTTACTTAAGGCGAACTATCAAGGGGTTCCCATTATAGCCCAACCGCGTAAGGGACGCAAAATCCGGGAACATAACACCGATATGACGGAAACTAGGGCGGCAAGAGTGGAACAAAACACCAGGCATAAGGCCGAGCCTTCCACCCTTTACCAAGTATATAGATGCATTAATTAAATACGATATATAGTGATATCCCAACAAGTAAACAATGTTCCAATAAGGAACGATCTCCATGTTCCAACAAGGAACAAACTTCAATCTTCACCTGCAACTAACAACGCTATAAGAGGGGCTGAGCAAAGCGGTAACATAGCCAATCAACGGTTTGCTAGGACATGGTGGGTTAGAGGTTGAACATGGCAATTTGGGAGGCTGACAAGCAAGTGGTAGGCATCGTAGCATTGGCATAGCAAAAGAGCGAGCAAACTAGCATAGCAAAGATAGTAGTGATTTCGAGGGTATGATCATCTTGCCTGAAATCCCGCAAGGAAGAAGAACGAGTCCATGAAGAAGACAACGGACGTAGTCGAACGGATCCTCACAAACTCGACGTTACCAGATCCAACCCGAAGAAGCAAACATCGGAAAAGAAGCACACAACATAGTAAACAACCAACACATGAACATGGTATGATATGCGAGATGCAGGATGCGATGCGGGATGCAAAATGCAAGATATGACAGGAAATGCATGAACCTAGCCTCAACTTGGAAAACCAAGTGTGCCACTAGATAGAGGGGATGAAATCACTTGAAAACGATATAAAGATCATAGGAATCGGAGCTACGGTTTGGAAATGGCAAGCGTTTTACAAAACGAACCGATCTGCGATTTACATCAAGTAGGCACCTAAATGCAACAAAATGAACATTCTACAGCCACCAAACATGACAACAAAAGAAATGGCAGGGATGTACACAAGATGCTTAACAAATCACTAGCACCGAGTCATAGCCAAATTCATCCATTAAGGGGTTCAAACAAGCATGGCAAAACTGAATAAGCAAAACAGATTTCAGACTTAGTGAAATTAACACTAGTCTGAAATTTCAGACCATGATGCTCTCTTCGGAGCAGCAAAACAAGATGAAACATAACCTGAACATGACAAGTAAGAACATGGCATGGAGCTACTCAACAAGCTTAACAAAACATCCAAAGTGACCTGGGGCCAAAAGGGTTCACAAAATACTCTAACGAGCACACGAACATAGATGAAACACAATCAGGTTTCAGACTTAGTGGAAACTGAGACATGCTGAAATTTAACTCACGAAGGCATGTAAATGAGCTCGATGCACTCACTACGGTGCAAGTCATGGCAAGTCAAGCATATATCCATAGAGAAGGCACAAAAAGCTAGCTAGACATGGCAAGAACAATGGCATAGCATGCATGGATCACTAACAATAGCACTGGCAAAATCGCAAAAGAGTTCACGATCTGCCCAAATTAACAACGATGCAAAAGTAGAGCTCGATAGAATCAACCTAGGGTGCTCCAACATAACAAGTACAGACACAGATGGATAGAGCACAACATAAATATCAAAACTCCCTTACTGATCATCCTCAAAAGAGGCACGGATCACTAGGAAACAAGCTGGACACATGGCATCATGAACTAAAATATCCCAGACTTAGTGAAAATCACTAAGTCCCTGAAATCAGCAATCTCAGGTACCCCTCTTTGCAAGCTTGCAAAAGACACCACACACATCTTAAAAATGCATGGGTGGCACCTCTGGAAAGAAGACAACATGCTTAACAATTCATCCCAAAGGGGTACACGCATATCATGCACACAACAATCATGGCAAAAATGACAAAAGTCAATGATGAGCTAACGGATCTGCAATTTAACTCACGATGCCTCCTTCTAACAGCATTTTGGGCATCAAGATGAACTCAAATGCAAATGATGCAATGGAATGAAATGATGTACTCGTCGAGACGAAGATTTTGATATATTATATGTCCAAAACGGAGCCACAGCAAAGTTATGAGCAGTCAAAGTAGGCACGAAAATTAGAGTTAGGGGGAGAGAAGTCAACCGAATCCAAAACTGGATCTGGATCTGGCGGCACGGATCCCGAGGTGGCGCCGGAGTTCACTGTTTGCCAGAGAGGAAAGGGACGCCGGGCTCCGGGGAGGTCGCCGGAGAGGGGGCCGGGCGTGGAGGAGGCGGTGGCCGGCGACGAGACGGCGAGGGGCGGCGCGGCCGGGG
>NC_057797.1:550781151-550823541 GCF_018294505.1 Triticum aestivum | reverse complement strand
GGGCGCGGCCCACGTGGCGGCGCGTGAGTGGGTGCGGCGGCGGGGCGGACAACGTCCGGCGCGGGCGGACACGTCCGGCCCGGCGCGGGGGAAGATGGATCTGTTTCTTTTTTTTAGGGTTTGGAGGAGGAAGACGAGATCCGAAATGGAGGGGGGTATAAATAGGCATAAGTGGAGCTAGGAGAGTCCAAATGAGGTGCGGTTTTCGGCCACGCGATCTTGATCGAACGACCGAGACGATGGAGCAAAGTTTGGTGGGTTTTGGGCCAAATTGGAGGGGTGTTGGGCTGCAACACACACGAGGCCTTTTCGGTCCCTCGGTTAACCGTTGGAGCATCAAACGAAGTCCAAATGATACGAAACTTGACAGGCGGTCTACCGGTAGTAAACCAAGGCCGCATGACAAGTCTCGGTCCAATACGGAAATGTTTAACCCCCACACACAAGAGGAAGGTAGAAATGACCACCGGAGGAGAACGGATCACCGGAATGCAAAACGGACAACGGGTAAAATGCTCGGATGCAAGAGAGGAACACGTATGCAAATGAAATGCGCATGATGACATGATATGAAATGCATGACACTCAAGCAATGACAACGCAACAACAACAACGAATAACTGCGCGACACCTGGCACATCGGTCTCGGGGCGTTACAGTTGGTCACCATGTTGCTGTGATACTTCTGTTTTTCCTTTGTACATTATATATTAGTCAGAAGTTGCGGTTATAGGGCGAGGTAGAAATTTGAAGAAGGAAGCTCTAGATGTACTTCCTCCCTCAATACTTGCGCGAGCTGAAAAATTGACAAGTTCTCGAGTCAGTAAACTAGAGAACCATCACAGTGGTCTGGTTTGCAATTATGCGTTAGAGCTCATAATGTAAGACGGATAGTGGTGCGACTTTTATTTCCACTCCTATAAATATCTCAGTTGGTGGTTACTAATTGGAATGAAATGAATATGAAGCTTATCTGATGAATACACATCACCGTTACTTTTCTGAATTTACTGATTGTCATACTTCTTAGACTATAAGTTGGTGAGGCGCAACACTCTTTTAATTCTTTCTATAATTCTGAAGTTAGTAAAATATATATTATCTTGACTAATGTTAATTTACTATTTGTTTCAGCTCATGTATGCACCAAGGATATGCACAACAGTTTCTGGGCCTGCAGTTTATTCAAGGTTCTCAGATGACCGCTTTCATGCATGCAAGGAGGATGCAAAATTTACCTGGGTCAGAGCACTAGATTTTACACCCAACCACTCTTTTGGGAAGTGTTCAACTCTTGCCCTCGTACTTGATGAAGGTGCACCGGTGTCATTTATTCTCAACAGCTTGCCTTTGTCAGGAGAATTAGGGGAATTGGTCATTTCTTCAATGGAATTTTTTGGCCCGTCGTCCAAAGTCGTTCCCCTTGTTGACTGCCCAAGTGGTTGTTCAGTGTCATATGAAGTTCTTTTTCGTCTCAATTCTCTTGTTCACATGGGGAAGATAGTTGCCAAGGATGTTAATGCTGATCTGTTTAAAGCTCTTGAAGAAATACCAGTTCATATTTCAAGGAGGATTTTTGAGAAAATGAGCAAGTTAGACTTTACATGCTATGAACCTTTGCAATTCATCCAGTAGGAGGCTCATAGCAGGAAGAGGAGCCATGATGGTTTGCTTTCCAGTAAGACTGAAGGTGAAGGAAAGTTAATGATGTGTTACAGAATTCACATCACTCCATCCAAAATATACTGCTTGGGACCTGAGGAAGAAGTATCAAGTTATGTGGTTAAGCATCACAAACAGTATGCTTCTGACTTTGCTAGAGTTACTTTTGTAGACGAAGACTGGAGTAAGCTTTTTCCAGATGCTATCTCAGCTAGAACTGGACGAGGGTTCTTTTCTCAACCCTTGAAAACTGGCCTATATCATCGTATTTTATCCATCCTTAAAGAAGGATTTTCCATTGGTCCAAAGAAGTATGAATTCCTGGCCTTCTCAGCAAGTCAGCTTCGTGGAAGTTCTATTTGGATGTTTGCTTCTAATGACTCCCTGAAGGCCGAGGATATAAGAAGGTGGATGGACAACTTTGAAGATATTCGTTCAGTATCTAAGTGTGCGGCTAGAATGGGCCAGTTGTTCAGCTCCTCCAGACAAACACTTGAAATCCTACCACGGGATGTAGAAGAGATTCCAGATATTGAAGTCACAACTGATGGCAGTAAATACATATTTTCTGATGGTATCGGGAAGATCTCTGAGAGACTTGCTAAAGAAATGGCTTGCCGAATTGGATTAGACTATACTAACCCTCCTTCAGCTTTTCAAATAAGGTATGATGGCTACAAAGGAGTTGTTGCTGTCAACCCTGATTCCTTTCGTAATCTTTCTCTGCGACCTAGTATGAAGAAATTTGAATCAAAGAGCAGGATGTTTAACATTACAAGTACCCGCAAATCCCAACCATGCTATATGAATCGTGAAGTTATCTCTCTCCTTTCAACTTTGGGGATAAGAGATGAGATATTTGAGTCTATGCAACAGAATGATATGCGTGAGTTAGATGAAATGCTGACCAACAGAGAAGTTGCTCTCTCTGTTCTGGGGAAAATTGGTAGTGCAGAAACAAAGACAGCATCGAAAATTTTACTGCAAGGCTATGAACCAAGTTTAGAGCCTTACCTGTTGATGATTCTTAAGGCCCATCAGGATAATAGGCTGACTGACATAAGAACTAGATGTAAGATTCATGTTCCGAAAGGCCGTGTTCTTAATGGTTGTTTGGATGAAACAGGTGAATTAGAATACGGTCAAGTGTACATCAGAATTACAAAGAACAGCAAAGAGCAGAAGGATAATTGTCAGCCATATTTTGCTGAAGATAATGGAAAAGAGAAAACAGCAGTTGTTGTTGGAAAAGTTGCAGTATCGAGAAATCCTTGTCTCCATCCTAGTGACATCAGAGTACTTGAAGCTATCTATGACCATGGTTTGTACGCTAAGAACCTGGTTGATTGTGTTGTCTTCCCCCAAAGAGGAGAAAGGTAATGTCGTATGTTATACTGAAACTGAAAGACGGTCATCTAGAGTTTATATTGCTCTGGCAATGCTTTCAGAGGAGCTCAAATCTCTATTGAAGTGTTTGTCAGCATGTTCGTTTCCATGTCAGATTGATATCCCCTCATGTTACGTACTTACATCTCTACCTATTGATGGACGTTGACAATGCTTGCTTTCTCCTTCAATTAATCTTTGATGTTTAATAGTCCTCGTTCATATAGACTTTAATCTTTGATGTTAATCAGGCCTCATCCAAATGAATGCTCCGGGGGCGATTTGGATGGTGACCTCTATTTTATCACTTGGGATGAGAAACTGATTCCAGAGAAGGTTGATTCACCTATGGACTACACTGCAGCAAGGCCACGCATAATGGATCATGTTGTTACACTTGAGGTATATTCCTCGTTGTTTATTCATTTTAACTTATCATACTAGGTTGTTGCTGCTAATTTTTACCGAAGATTGTTTTATTTGACTAATATCAAGTTTTGTACTTGCAATTGTAAATATAATCAAAATATCGGTTTTTTCACGATCTGTAGCATTTCAATAATACTAGAAGAAAATGTGCGCTTCGCCGCACCGTTTTCCATTTTTATGCCATGTTTCCTGTTATAAATCATCAAAGAAGGAATTCTTTAAACAAAACTTCTGATGCAAACAAATCACAGGCTAACATTGTTCATTTTGAACAACTTTTTATTGCTTGCCTATTTGTTCATGGGCTCCCAGAGAACCTGACAAGATATATTAGCTAGGTTTTGAAGTTGACAAAATGGGAAGGAAAAACTGCAGTGTAGGATCTACTCCAGTAGACTGAACAACAAAGCTGACCTCCTGGAAGCATCGATTAAAATAAAGATGATCTTGAATAAGATAGCCAGTAAAGAAACCAAAACATGCAAACAAGTTTGTGACCTGAACCAATTGAGCTTCAGTGAGATGAGTGAAACCAATGGCATTGGCAACCTCCCAATAAATTCTAGTGTAAGGCAGATCATCATTCGCAGTATCAGTAGGAAGTTATCCAAAGTTACGTTTAGTATATGAGCGTATATATAAAAATTCATAAGTGTCACAAGACCATCAAATAAACTTACATCTTCAAGCAAGCTTGATTCCTCGAGAGCATTCATCAAAGCATAATCACACAATTCATGAAATATTATTCTTCCAAAACGAAAAAGACAGTGGCTATGTCTTGCACAGGGCACATACTTTCAGACACGCTATGGAAGCATATTAAATAAAAGAAGGGTCGTTCCAAAAAGTAGAGATTTTATTATTGCCAATCATATAGACTTTCCGAGACAAATCTTCCCCATGTCAGAGAAGGCACATCCACAAATGAAGATATATTTTTCATATCAACCTGCAAAAACAAATTAATATGCATCTCACAGTAGACTGCTTGCGTATGCGCAACTCACCATTGTAATGGAAGGTGCTGATTACAAATTTAAAGTATAAACACCCAACCAAACTGCCGCCCCGCGGAGCACCGCGAAGTAGAAGCCCTCACACCGGCGTGTCAGCTTCCAGTTACACAATGGCAGTAGCAAAGTGTATCCTGCACCCCATGGCTACCGCCTTGCAGGGACCGTTTCCCCTTATCAGCATAACTGACACATAATTGCATAAATTATAGCAAGAAGCAAGATAAAGAGCTTATCTTTGAAGTTTGATTGATTAATTGGAGAGCACTGCATTATAGGTTGTTGAAGCACACAAAAGGAATAAGGTGTCTGTCACCTAGTCAGAAAACATAATATCCATAACAGGTGTAGTAAGTAGAGTTCTGATGGTGGGAAAGAGGCTGACCCCTATAGTACTTATGTGATTAGTAGATAATCATACCAAACCAATATCACATCTTTCAAGTTTTCTAGTGCTTTACATCCTATTGAACGTGACATATTTGTATAGCTTATCCTATCTTCTCTAGCCTTGTATAGTTGATTCCTAGAGATATGGTAGGATTAGTTTCCTTGTCACGCAAGACATCATGTGTATATATTGTGACCGACTCCCTGGAATACAATTGAGTTGCACCAAATATTCTCTCTACATGGTATCAGTTTTACCGCGATCTTTTCTCGCTTCCACAACCTGCAGCCGCCGCGCCTTCCTTTAGTCGCTGCTGCCGCGCCAACTCCAAACCCTACCGCCGCCGCCGTCACTGCTTTTCCCGTAGCCACCGCCGCCGCCCACTCCTCCCCAAACCCCTCACGCTGCTGCCACCGCTGCCACCTCTCCCGTAGCCGCCGCCGCAGCTTCCCTTCTTCTCCCTACCGCCGCCACACTCCTCCCCAAACCCTAACAGTCGCCGCCGCTCCCATCTATCTTCTGTAGCCGCCGCCGCCGCACCCAAACCCAAACCACCCGACGCCACCATGGCCAAGGCTGATGCATCCGACGCCGGTTCCTTCTCCGGTGCCATGTTCACCTCCGACCGCCTCAACGAACTTCACATCAAAGACCACGTACCGGTCATCCTCGACCTCGACTCGCCGTCCTACAACGCATGGCGCACCTACTTCGCGTTGTTGTTCCGCTCTTACCGTCTCATCGAGCATGTTGATGGGAGTGTCGACTTCCGCGACATGAAGGACGACGACGAGTGGCTTGCTGTGGACGCCTACATCGTCAAGTGGCTCTTCCTCACCATCTCCGGCGGCCTCTTCAACATGGTGAACGCCTGTGATCCGTCCGCGCATGCTATGTTGACACGCCTTTGTGATCTCTTCCTCGACAATCAACTCCAGCGCCGCGTCTTTCTTCAAGGGGAGTTCTTCACTATGCAGCAAAACGATCTTTCGATCGATGAGTACTGCACGCGGCTGAAGGTCCTCGCCGATGAACTACGCGACGTTGGCATGACCATCGACGACTCCGTCCTCCTCACCAACCTCCTCCGCGGCCTCCACCCCGACCTTGGCCAGTCCGCCGCCAACCTCTCCCTCGTCACATCGACATACGCGAAGGCGGTCACTTATCTTCGCATGGAGGAAAAGCGTCTCCGTCACACCGCTCGGCAGGCGACCCACGCCGCCCTCCACGTCGGTCTCGCCGCTGGCCACGACGCTCCGCCAACTCCGCCAGCACCACGTGCGCCTCCTCCGACCCCGCCACCCGCGCCCGCGCCCACCGGTGGACGCAAGCAGAAGGGCCGCGGGGCTTGCGGCCGCAACACCAACTCGGCGCCGCGTCCTCCCGCTGCAACCGCGGCCGCCCCTCCTCCGCCATGGCTCTCGGGGTATAATCCCTGGATGGGGGTTGTGCATGCTTACTCCATGCCGATCCCCCGCCCTCCCGCTCCAAGCATCCTCGGGGGGTCGACCCCAAAGCCATAATGTCTCAAAACGAAGAGGCTATAGAGAAACTTTGATTATTTCCTTTGTCTCAAACTTCGTGAAGAACTCCATTCTATCTCTCCAACAAAAAAGTTGGGCTGCGCCCCAGTTGTACACTCCCTTCGTTCGGAGAACCCTTGTTGATTCTGAACTTCGTTCGCAAAGTAAGCGTCCTTTTAACGGGCCAGCCCTTTTTAAGGGTTGTCCGCACCCCATATTTGATTGGGAGGAGGGAGATGATGACTCTCAACATATCATCGGGGAGGGTGCTGATTAAGTCTAGGCCTGTTGGAGTCTCTTGCGGTTCTAGCTCGCCCCGCCTTCGCTTGTTGGCAGCCCCGTTCTCCACCTCCGGAGTCTCCTTGTCAGCGGCGTTTTCTAATAGAAATGGGAGTACAAGGAATATTTAGTTAAAACAGGGCAATAGAAAAGTGTATTGGCAACTAGAAGTTATTAGGTAGGAATATAGTAAGATAAGGGAATAGTAATTAGTTACTTAAATACTACACAATTCATTTGACATTGCTGGGTAAGTCAACATATGCAGATAGTTGAAAAGAAAACTTACTTCGAACAAAGTATGGACGGATGATTTTGTCGGGGAAGTTAGCATATATCTCAGGACCAGACCCTTCTATGTGCAGTACAATTTTAGTGCCAGCTTTCAGTACATAAAACTTTGCAATTTCATTCCAAAAGCCAGTGCCAAAATAGGAGTCACCACGTTCATCAAGTCTTACAGTAGCAACGATTGTAAATCCATGGTTTGTGCGCAGTATGACATTCGTGGAGCCTTGAAGTATGTAAAGGGAAAAATTGTGCACTACATAATCTATTGCATAGCGAGGGATGTCCTACAGAAAATGGTGGGGTTGTTAAATAAAATATGGTAACATGCAAATATGGGCCCAAATTGAAAGAACTGTACAACAGTTGAAATCGAAGGAAAAAAGTCTATAATTAAACAGATAGGGTAAACATGATGTCATGGAAATATGAGAATAATCGAATGAACAATACATCATTAATTTGCCTAATATACAAAGAAGAGGGGGGAATCCCCTTTGACGTATATGGTGCATGTGGCACCTTTTATCCAAATGTAGCAATATTTAGAATATGTTCAGGAAAGTAGGCCATGCCAACTGATTTAGGGTGAGATTGAACATATGGCGCACATCCTCAAGTTATCTTGTACGATGAGATGGAATCTCTGGCGGCGGTCGCCAAGTCCTGAAGTATTGGTGCACTGTACATTATATGAATGAAAGAAAACCCTCAAATCAACTCGGATAAAAATGAATTCACAGCGATTTCCACCGGGTGATTAAAGGAGGCAGATGAACTGGGACAAGAGATGAGATAATATCTCGTTAAACAAGTTACCTTGTCGTCCATGAGAAAGAACCCTCAGTACTACAGATTCCCCAACCGAGCGGAGCTGGGTCGACCGCGAGCAGTGTCGAGAAAGTCGATGGCGATAGGCGGTGGCAAGCGGAAGTGGCGAAATACAGTGGGCTTTGCCAGCAGCCTGGCGACGGCGGCAGGCGTCGAGCTAAGTGTTTACCACCGCGATAGGCGGTGCCATGGCATAGACGTGTAGGAGCTTCTGTAGGTGTGAATGGGGAACGTACCGGAGGGGCCGAGGTGGGTGGCGGGCGGGGTGAGGGTTTTTGTGACGTGGGGATGGTGATGATTTTCTTTTTTTATTTTTTGAATTGGGTGGTGAGGGTTTTCTGTCCCACAAAGAATTTTGGGGGCGACGGTTTGCTGGAGCGAACCGTGTGTGATTGACGCAGCAGGCAAAATGATAGTCATTGCACATGGTTCCAATTTTGGGAACTGTGTGTGATTGACGTACTACCTCTGTCCGAGTTTATTGGTCACCCGTTGTAATTTTTACCAAAATTTGGAGAAATATTTAACATACTCAGACATAGATAATAAGCGTACACGTACATAAGCATAGTTCAATCATAAGTACATGGTTCAACCGTCATAAAGCATACTCAAGCGTACATAGTTCGGTCCATCCCACATCTCATCTCACATGCGGCCGGCACGATCCTGAAGCTTCTCCAGGTACTCGGCGTACGCGTCGTGCGCCACCCAGCGAGAATACTTCTGCTTGAAGGAGCCAACGGCCCATCCTCTTGCATGCGAAAGAACACTTAGATACGCGTCATGAACCTTGTGGTTGCAAAATGGGCATCCATAGTCGTCGTTCCATGTCCTAATACGCCTCCTATGCATTCCCGCATAAAGCTCCCTCGGGATTCGCCTCTTGTACCTCCTCTGGGCATCTTCATCCACGCTGTCCACATCGTCAGAAAGCACCTATACATATAGTAAAACAAATTTAGCATCAAATCACTGATTACATGTCGTGAAGTAGGATTAGGAATTTATGGCTATTTATTTATACATATTCAGAGATTATGATTCAATTTTTAAGCACAGTCATCTATGTACAGACCAATCTTGAAGAAAATAATGGCACAAACATATGTAGGTCATTCCAAATCAATTGTCAAGTCCTGGCTAGGAATTATTAGCACGAACACTAACCCTAGTCGGATTACTAGCAGAAATTATTTGCACAGATGAAACAACTAATCACTTATCACCTGTAACATTTAAACAATCAATACACTACACGGATCTAACAAAATTTACTCAGATTTCATGGATTGGGAGAACATAACCACATGATTTCTATTCCAAAAAGGAGGAGGCATGAGTAACCAGAGAAACCCTATGATCTATTTGACACATAAATGGGTATAGATGACTAACCAGCTATCTGTCGTCGTTGGAGTCGTCGCCAGAGTGGTTGTCGGAGTCATTGCCGGAGTGGTCGTCGGAGTCGTCGTCGGAGTTGGTGTGGAACTCCGCCTCCGGCTGTGGAAGCTCGACGACGTCAGGGTGCAGCGATAACTCGCCGGCGGTGACGACAACCTCTGTCTCCATCTCCACGCCGTGCTCCGGTGCTTTAGCAGCCCCGGCGTCGCCACTCCCTCTGATGGGGCGCTTCGGTGGCATCCTCATACACTGATGGCTTTGAGCACTGAGAGCAGCGTCGAGGTTGCAAGCAGAGAGAAAGGATTGTGTGTGTGTAGCGATGATGGGGGGTGCGGCCGCTCGGTCACACCATTAATATGGAGTAGTGGGAGTTGTGGGGGAGAGGCGGGCGACGGTCAAACCGATGGCTCGCCTCCCGGTGAGCCTGCGCACCGGACTGCTGGCATGTCTACCAAAGTTTCACACAGCTACTCGCACGCCTCCTGATACGTCCATTTTGCATCATGCTTTTATATCGATATTAATTGCATTATGGGCTGTTATTACACATTATGTCACAATACTTATGCCTATCCTCTCTTATTTTACAAGGTTTACATAAAGAGGGAGAATGCCGGCAGCTGGGATTCTGGGCTGGAAAAGGAGCAAATATTAGAGACCTATTCTGCACAGCTCCAAAAGTCCTGAAACTTCACGGAAGATGTTTTCCAAATATATAAAAAATATTGAGAGCAAGAACTTCACCAGGGGGGCCACACCCTGCCCATGAGGGTGGGGGCGCGCCCTACCCCCTGGGCGCGCCCCCTACCTCATGGGCCCCCTGGTGGCCCTCTGGTGGCCATCTTCTGCTATATGGAGTCTTTCGATGGAAAAAAATCATAAGCCATCTTCTCGGATGAAACTCCGCCGCCACGAGGCGGAACCTTGGCGGAACCAATCTAGGGCTCTGGCGGAGCTGTTCTGCCGGGGAAACTTCCCTCCCGGAGGGGGAAATCATCGCCATCGTCATCACCAACGCTCCTCTCATCGGGAGAGGGCAATCTCCATCAACATCTTCATCCGCACCATCTCCTCTCAAAACCCTAGTTCATCTCTTGTATCCAATTCTTGTCTCCAAGTCCGGGATTGGTGCTAGTAGGTTGCTAGTAGTGTTAATTACTCCTTATAGTTGATGCTAGTTGGTTTAATTGGTGGAAGATCATATGTTCAGATCCTATATGCATATTAATACCCCTCTGATTATGAACATGTTTATGCTTTGTGAGTAGTTACTTTTGTTCCCGAGGACATGGGAGAAGTCTTGCTATTAGTAGTCATGTGAATTTGGTATTCGTTCGATATTTTGATGAGATGTATGTTGTCTCTCCTCTAGTGGTGTTATGTGAATGTCGACTACATGACACTTCACCATTATTTGGGCCTAGAGGAAGGCATTGGGAAGTAATAAGTAGATGATGGGTTGCTAGAGCGATAGAAGCTTAAACCCTAGTTTATGCGTTGCTTCGTAAGGGGCTAATTTGGATCCATATGTTTCATGCTATGGTTAGGTTTACCTTAATACTTTTGTTGTAGTTGCGGATGCTTGCAATAGAGGTTAATCATAAGTGGGATGCTTGTCCAAGTAAGGGTAGCACCCAAGCACCGGTCCACCCACATACCAAATTATCAAAGTACCGAACGCGAATCATATGAACGTGATGAAAACTAGCTTGACAATATTCCCATGTGTCCTTGGGAGCACTTTACATCATATAAGAGTTTGTTTAGGCTTGTCCTTTGCTACAAAAAGGATTGGGCCACCTTGCTGCACTTTATTTACTTTTGTTACTTGTTGCTCGTTACAAATTATCCTATCACAAAACTATCTATTACCACTTATTTCAGTACTTGTAGAGAATACCTTGCTGGAAACCGCTTATCATTTCCTTCTGCTCCTCGTTGGGTTCAACACTCTTACTTATCGAAAGGACTACGATAGATCCCCTATACTTGTGGGTCATCAAGACACTTTTCTGGCGCCGTTGCTGGGGAGTGAAGCACCTTTGGTAGGTGGAATTTGGTAAGGAAAAATTTATATAGTGTGCTGAAATTTACTGTCACTTGTTACTATGGAAAGTAATCCTCTGAGGGGCTTGTTCGGGGTATCTTCACCCCGACCAGTAGAGCAAAGAGTTGCTCCTCAACCTACTCAACCTACTGAAAATGAAAATGAAAATGAAAATGCCTACTTTGAAATTCCTTCGGGTATGATAGAAAAATTGCTAGCTAATCCTTTTTTAGGAGATGGAACAAAACATCCTGATGAGCATCTAATATATGTGGATGAAGTTTGTGGATTATTTAAGCTTGCAGGTGTACCTGGAGATGTTGTTAAGAAGAAGGTCTTCCCTTTATCTTTGAAGGGAGATGCATCGACATGGTATAGGCTATGTGATGATATGGGGTCTTGGAATTACAAACGATTGAAATTGGAATTTCACCAGAAGTTTTATCCTATGCATCTTGTTCATCGTGATCGCAATTACATATATAATTTTTGGCCTCGCGAAGGAGAAAGCATCGCTCAAGCTTGGGGGAGGCTTAAGTCAATGTTATATTCATGCCCCAATCATGAGCTCTCAAGAGAAATGATTATTCAAAAAATTTATGCTCGGCTTTCTGATAACAATCGCACCATGCTTGATACTTCTTGTGTTGGCTCTTTTATGATGAAGACTATTGAATTCAAATGGAATTTATTGGAAATAATTAAACGCAACTCTGAAGATTGGGACCTCGACAATGGTAAGGAGTTAGGTATGACACCTAGTTTTGATTGTGTCAAATATTTTATGGATACCGATATTTTTCGTAAATTTAGCACTAAATATGGACTTGACTCTGAGATAGTAGCTTCTTTCTGTGAATCCTTTGCTACTTATGTTGATCTCCCCAAGGAGAGGTGGTTTAAATATCATCCTCCCATAGAAGTAAAAGTATTTGCACCTATTAAAGTTGAAGAAAAGATTGTCACTTATAATGATCCTATTGTTCCTACTTCTTATGTTGAGAAACCACCTTTTCTTGTTAGGATAAAGGATCATGCTAAAGCTTCAACTGTGGTTCGTAAAAGCAATATTAAAACATATACACCTCCTGAGCAAGTTAAAGTTGAACCTAATATTGCTATTGTTAAAGATCTCTTGTCTGATAATATTGATGGGCATGTTATTTATTTCTGTGATGAAATTGCTAGAATTGCTAAACCCTGTGATAAAGATAAACCTAGACCTGTGGTAGGCATGCCCGTTATTTCTGTTAAATAGGATATCATTGTTATCATGGCTTATGTGATATGGGTGCTAGTGCTAGTGCAATACCTTATTCCTTATACAAAGAAGTTATGCATGATATTGCACCTGCTGAGATGAAAGATATTGATGTCATAATTAAACCTGCCAATAGAGATACTTTTCACCAATGGGAATTGTTAGGGGTGTTGAAGTCTTGTGTGGGAAAACTAAATATCCTGCTGATTTTCTTGTTCTTGGTTCCCCACAAGATAGCTTTTGTCCCATTATATTTGGTAGACCCTTCTTAAATAATGTTAATGCTACCATAGGTTGCAAAAGGGATGTTGTTACTATCGGTTTAGATGATATGACTCATGAATTTAATTTCTCTAAATTTAGTAGACAACACCGTGAAGAAGAATTACCTAGTAAGGATGAAATTATTGGTCTTGCTTCTATTGCCTTACCTCCTAGTGATCCTTTAGAACAATACTTGCTAGACCATGAAAATGACATGTTTATGAATGAAAGAAGGGAATTAGATGAAGTATTCTTTAAACAGGAACCTATTCTGAAACACAATTTGCCTGTTCAAATCTTAGGGGATCCTCCTCCACCCAAGGGTGATCCCGTGTTTGAGCTTAAACCGTTGCCTGATACTCTTAAATATGCTTATCTTGATGAGAAAAAGATATATTCTGTTATTATTAGTGCTAACCTTTCAGAGCATGAGGAAGAGAGATTATTGAAAACTCTGAAGAAGCACCGTGCTGCTATTGTTGGGGAACGTAGCAGAAATTCAAAATTTTCCTACGTGTCACCAAGATCTATCTATGGAGAAACCAGCAACGAGGGGAAGGAGAGTGCATCTACATACCCTTGTAGATCGCTAAGCGGAAGTGTTCAAGTGAACGGGGTTGATGGAGTCGTACTCATCGTGATCCAAATCACCGAAGATCCTAGTGCCGAACGGACGGCACCTCCGCGTTCAACACACGTACAGCCCGATGACGACTCCCATGCCTTGATCCAGCAAGGAGAGAGGGGGAGGTTGAGGAAGACTCCATCCAGCAGCAGCACAACGGCGTGGTGGTGATGGAGGAGCGTGGCAATCCTGCAGGGCTTCGCCAAGCACCACGGGAGAGGAGAAGGACTTGGGAGAGGGGAAGGGCTGCACCAAAGGCAAAGCAAAGAAGTCCTCCATCTCCCCCACTATATATAGGGGGGCCAAGGGGGGGGAGGGCGCCGGCCCTAGGAGATCCAATCTCCTAGGGGGGCGGCGGCCAAGGGAGGATTCCCTCCCCCCCAAGGCACCTAGGGGGTGCCTTCCCCTTGTGGGACTCTTCCCTTCTTGAAACCCTAGGTGCATGGGCCTCTTGGGGCTGGTGCCCTTGGCCCATGTAGGCCAAGGAGCACCCCCTACAGCCCATGTGGCCCTCCGGGGCTTGTGGCCCCACTTGGTGGACCCCCGGGACCCTCCCGGTGGTCCCGGTACGTTACCGATAAACCCCGAAACTTTTCCGGTGACCAAAACAGGACTTCCCATATATAAATCTTTACCTCCGGACCATTCCGAAACTCCTCGTGATGTCCGGGATCTCATCCGGGACTCCGAACAACATTCGGTAACCACATACAAACTTCCTTTATAACCCTAGCGTCATCGAACCTTAAGTGTGTAGACCCTACGGGTTCGGGAGACATGCAGACATGACCGAGACGTTCTCCGGTCAATAACCAACAGCGGGATCTGGATACCCATGTTGGCTCCCACATGTTCCACGATGATCTCATCGGATGAACCACGATGTCGAGGATTCGATTAATCCCGTATACAATTCCCTTTGTCTATCGGTACGATACTTGCCCGAGATTCGATCGTCGGTATCCTGATACCTTGTTCAATCTCGTTACCGGCAAGTCTCTTTACTCGTTCCGTAACACATCATCCCGTGATGAACTCCTTGATCACATTGTGCACATTATGATGATGTCCTACCGAGTGGGCCCAGAGATACCTCTCCGTCACACGGAGTGACAAATCCCAGTCTCGATTCGTGCCAACCCAACAGACACTTTCGGAGATACCCGTAGTGCACCTTTATAGTCACCCAGTTACGTTGTGACGTTTGGCACACCCAAAGCACTCCTACGGTATCCAGGAGTTGCACAATCTCAAGGTCTAAGGAAATGATACTTGACATTAGGAAAGCTTTAGCATACGAACTACACGATCTAGTGCTATGCTTAGGATTGGGTCTTGTCCATCACATCATTCTCCTAATGATGTGATCCCGTTATCAACGACATCCAATGTCCATGGTTAGGAAACCGTAACCATCTATTGATCAACGAGCTAGTCAACTAGAGGCTTACTAGGGACATGGTGTTGTCTATGTATCCACACATGTATCTGAGTTTCCTATCAATACAATTCTAGCATGGATAATAAACGATTATCATGAACAAGGAAATATAATAATAATAACTAATTTATTATTGCCTCTAGGGCATATTTCCAACAGTCTCCCACTTGCACTAGAGTCAGTAATCTAGTTCACATCGCCATGTGATTAACACTCACAGGTCACATCGCCATGTGACCAACATCCAAAGAGTTTACTAGTGTCACTAAACTAGTTCACATCATCATGTGATTAAGACTCAATGAGTTCTGGGTTTGATCATGTTTTGCTTGTGAGAGAGGTTTTAGTCAACGGATCTGAACCTTTTAGATCCGTGTGTGCTTTACAAATCTCTATGTCATCTCCTAGATGCAGCTACTACGTTCTATTTGGAGCTATTCCAAATAACTGTTCTACTATACGAATCCAGTTTACTACTCAGAATAATCTGGATTAGTGTCAAAGTTTGCATCGGCGTAACCCTTTACGACGAACTCTTTTACCACCTCCATAATCGAGAAAATTCCTTAGTCCACTAGTTACTAAGGATAACTTTGACCACTGTCCTGTGATCCATTCTTGGATCACTCTTGTACCCCTTGACTGACTCATGGCAAGGCACACTTCAGGTGCGGTACACAACATAGCATACTGTAGAGCCTATGTCTTAAGCATAGGGGACGACCTTCGTCCTTTCTCTCTATTCTGCTGTGGTCGAGCTTTAAGTCTTAACTTCATACCTTACAACTCAGGTAAGAACTCCTTCTTTGACTGATCCATCTTGAACACCTTCAAGATCACGTCAAGGTATGTGCTCATTTGAAAGTACCATTAAGCGTTTTGATCTATCCTTATAGATCTTGATGCTCAATGTTCAAGTAGCTTAATCCAGGCTTTCCATTGAAAAACACTTTCCAAATAACCCTATATGCTTTCCAGAAATTCTACATCATTTCTGATCAACAATATGTCAACAACATATACTTATCAGAAATTCTATAGTGCTCCCACTCACTTCTTTGGAAATACAAGTTTCTCATAAACTTTGTATACACCCAAAATCTTTGATCATCATCAAAGCATACATTCCAACTCCGAGATGCTTACTCCAGTCCTTAGAAGGATTGCTGGAGCTTTGCATACTTATTAGCATCTTTCAGGATTGACAAAACCTTCCGGTTGTATCACATACAACCTTTCCTCAAAAATCATCGAGGAAACAATGTTTTGACATCCTATCTGCAAGATTTCATAAATAGTGCAGTAATCGCTAATATAATTCCAACAGACTCTTAGCATCGCTACGAGTGAGAAAGTCTCATCGTAGTCAACTCCTTGAACTTGTCGGAAAACATCTTAATGACAAGTCGAGCTTTCTTAATGGTGACATTTACCATCATTTTCCGTCTTCCTTTTAAAATCCATCTGTACTCAACAGCCTTACGACCATCGAGCCATTCTGCCAAAGTCTACACTTTGTTTTCATACATGGATCCTCTCTCGGATGTTATGGCCTTGAGCCATTTATCGGAATCCGGGCCCACCATCGCTTCTCCATAGTTTGTAGGTTCATTGTCGTCTAGCAACATGACTTCCAAGACAGGATTACGTACCACTCTGAAGTAGTACGCATCCTTGTCATCCCACGAGGTTTGGTAGTGACTTGATCTGAAGTTTCATGATCACTATCATAAGCTTCCACTTCAATTGGTGTAGGTGCCACAGGAACAACTCCCTGTGCCCTGTCACACACTAGTTGAAGAGACGGTTCAATAACCTCATCAAGTCTCCACCATCCTCCCACTCAATTCTTTCGAGAGAAACTTTTCCTCGAGAAAGGACCCGATTCTAGAAACAATCCCTTATTGCTTTCGGATCTGAGACAGGAGGTATACCCAACTGTTTTGGGTGTCCTATGAAGATGCATTTATCCGCTTTGGGTTCGAGCTTATCAGCCTGAAACTTTTTCACATAAGCGTCGCAGCCCCAAACCTTTTAAGGAATGACAGCTTAGGTTTCTCTAAACCATAGTTCATACGGTGTCATCTCATCGGAATTACGTGGTGCCCTATTTAAAGTGAATGTGGTTGTCTCTAATGCCTAACCCATAAACTATAGTGGTAATTCGATAAGAGACATCATGGTATGCATCATATCCAATAGGGTGCAGTTATGATGTTCGGACACACCATCACACTATGGTGTTCCAGGCTGTATTAGTTGTGAAACAATTTCCACAATGTCTTAATTCTGTGCCAAACTCGTAATTCAGATATTCATCTCTATGATCATATCATAGATATTTTATCCTCTTGTCACGACGATCTTTCAACTTCACCCTGAAATTACTTGAACCTTTCAATAATTCAGACTCGTGATTCATCAAGTAAATATACTCAACATCTACTCAAATCATCTGTGAAGTAAGAACATAACGATATCCACTACACGCCTCAGCACTCATTGGACTGCACACATCAAAATGTATTACTTCCAGCAAGTTGCTTTCTGGTTCCATTTTACTGAAACCGAGGCTTTCAGTCATCTTGCCCATGTGGTATGATTTGCATGTCTCAAGTGATTCAAAAAATCAAGTGAGTCCAAACGGTCCATTTGCATGGAGTTTCTTCATGCATAAACACCAATAGACATGATTCGCATGTCTCAAACTTTTCAAAAACGAGTGAGCCCAAAGATCCATCAACATGGAGCTTCTTCATGCGTTTTATACCGATATGACTTACTTTGCAGTCCCACAAGTAGGTGGTACTATCATTACTATCTTTTGGCATGAACATGTGTATAACTACGATCGAGATTCAATGAACCATTCATTTTAGGCGTAAGACCATTGAAGGTATTATTCAAATAAACAGAGTAACGATTATTCTCCTTAAATGAATAACCGTATTGCGATAGTCATAATCCAATCATGTCTATGCTCAACGCAAACACCAAATAACCATTATTTAGGTTTAACACCAATCTCGATGGTAGAGGGAGCGTGCGATGCTTGATCATATCAACATTGGAAACACTTCCAACACATATCGTCAGCTCACCTTTAGCTAGTCTCCGTTTATTCCGTAGCTTTTATTTCGAGTTACTAACACTTAGCAGCCGAACCGATATCTAATACCCTGGTGCTACTAGGAGTACTAGTAAAGTACACATTAACATAATGTATATCCAATATACTTCTATCGACCTTGCCAGCCTTCTCATCTACCAAGTATCTAGGGTAATTCTGCTCCAGTGGTTGTTCCCCTTATTACAGAAGCACTTAGTCTCGGGTTTGGGTTCAACCTTGGGTTTCTTCACCAGAGCAGCAACTGATTTGCCGTTTCATGAAGCATCCCCTTTTGCCCTTGCCCTTCTTGAAACTAGTGGTTTCACTAACCATCAACAATTGATGCTCCTTCTTGATTTCTACTTTTGTGTTGTCAAACATCACGAATATCTCAAGGATCATCATATATGCCCCTGATATATTATAGTTCATCATGAAGCTCTAGCAGCTTGGTGGTAATGACTTCGGAGAAACATCACTGTCTCATCTGGAAGATCAACTCCCACTCGATTCAAATGATTGTTGTACTCGGACAATCTGAGCACAAGCTCAACAATTGAGCTTTTCTCCCTTAGTTTGTAGGCTAAGAAAATCGTCGGAGGTCTTATACCTCTTGACGTGGGCACGAGCCTGAAATCCCAATTTCAGCCCTCGAAACATCTCATATGTTTCGCGATGTTTCAAAACGTCTTTGGTGCCTCAACTCTAAACCGTTTAACTGAACTATCACGTAGTTATCAAAAATGTGTATGTCAGATGTTCGCAACATCCACAGACGACGTTCGAGGTTCAGCACACTGAGCGGTGCGTTAAGGACATTAGCCTTCTATGAAGCAATGAGGACAATCCTCAGTTTACGGACCTAGTCCGCATAATTGCTACTATTAACTTTCAACTAAATTTTCTCTAGGAACATAACTAAACAGTAGAACTGAAGCGCGAGCTACGACATAATTTGCGAAGACCTTTTGACTATGTTCAGGATAAACAAGTTCATCTTATGAACTCCCACTCAGATAGACATCTCTCTAGTCATCTAAGTGATTACATGATCCGAGTCAACTAGGCCGTGTCCGATCATCACGTGAGACGGACTAGTCAACATCGGTGAACATCTTCATGTTGATCGTATCTTCTATACGACTCATGCTCGACCTTTCGATCTTCTGTGTTCCGAGACCATGTCTGTACATGCTAGGCTCGTCAAGTCAACCTAAGTGTTTGCATGTGTAAATCTGTCTTACACCCGTTGTATGTGAACGTTAGAATCTATCACACTAGATCATCACGTGGTGCTTTGAAACAACGAACTGTCGCAACGGTGCACAGTTAGGGGGAACACCTTCTTGAAATTATTATGAGGGATCATATTATTTACTACCGTCGTTCTAAGTAAACAAGATGCAAAAACATGATAAACATCACATGTAATCAAATAATAGTGACATGATATGGCCAATATCATATAGCTCCTTTGATCTCCATCTTGGGGCTCCATGATCATCTTGTCACCGGCATGACACCATGATCTCCATCATCATGATCTCCATCGTCGTGTCTTCATGAAGTTGTCACGTCATCTATTACTTCTACTACTACAGCTAACGGTTAGCAATAAAAGTAAAGTAATTACATGACGTTAATGTTGACACGCAGGTCATAAATAAATAAAGACAACTCCTATGGCTCCTGCCGGTTGTCATACTCATCGACATGCAAGTCGTGATTCCTATTACAAGAACATGATCATCTCATACATCACATATATCATTCATCACATCCTTTGGCCATATCACATCACATAGCATACCCTGCAAAAACAAGTTAGACGTCCTCTAATTGTTGTTTGCATGTTTTACGTGGCTGCTATGGGTTTCTAGCAAGAACGTTTCTTACCTACGCAAAGACCACAACGTGATATGCCAATTTCTATTTACCCTTCATAAGGACCCTTTTCATTGAATCCGATCCGACTAAAGTGGGAGAGACAGGCACCCGCTAGCCACCTTATGCAACTAGTGCATGTCAGTCGGTGGAACCAGTCTCACGTAAGAGTACGTGTAAGTTCGGTCCGGGCCGCTTCATCCCACGATGCCGCTGAATCAAGATTGGACTAGTAACGGTAAGCATATTGAACAAAATCAACGCCCACAACTACTTGTGTTCTACTCATGCATAGAATCTACGCAATAGACCTAGCTCATGATGCCACTGTTGGGGAACGTAGCAGAAATTCAAAATTTTCCTACGTGTCACCAAGATCTATCTATGGAGAAACCAGCAACGAGGGGAAGGAGAGTGCATCTACATACCCTTGTAGATCGCTAAGCGGAAGCGTTCTAGTGAACGGGGTTGATGGGGTCGTACTCGTCGTGATCCAAATCACCGAAGATCCTAGTGCCGAACGGACGGCACCTCCGCGTTCAACACACATACAGCCCGATGACGTCTCCCATGCCTTGATCCAGCAAGGAGAGAGGCAGAGGTTGAGGAAGACTCCATCCAGCAGCAGCACAACGGTGTGGTGGTGGTGGAGGAGCGTGGCAATCCTGCAGGGCTTCGCCAAGCACCACGGGAGAGGAGAAGGACTTGGGAGAGGGGAAGGGCTGCACCAAAGGCAAAGGTAAGAAGTCCTCCATCTCCCCCACTATATATAGGGGGGCCAAGGGGGGGGCGCCGGCCCTAGGAGATCCAATCTCCTAGGGGGGCGGCGGCCAAGGGAGGATTCCCTCCCCCCCAAGGCACCTAGGGGGTGCCTTCCCCTTGTGGGACTCTTCCCTTCTTGAAACCCTAGGCGCATGGGCCTCTTGGGGCTGGTGCCCTTGGCCCATGTAGGCCAAGGAGCACCCCCTACAGCCCATGTGGCCCTCCGGGGCTTGTGGCCCCACTTGGTGGACCCCCGGGACCCTCCCGGTGGTCCCAGTACGTTACCGATAAACCCCAAAACTTTTCCGGTGACCAAAACAGGACTTCCCATATATAAATCTTTACCTCCGGACCATTCCGAAACTCCTCGTGACGTCCGAGATCTCATCCGGGACTCCGAACAACATTCGGTAACCACATACAAACTTCCTTTATAACCCTAGTGTCATCGAACCTTAAGTGTGTAGACCCTATGGGTTCGGGAGACATGCAGACATGACCGAGACGTTCTCCGGTCAATAACCAATAGCGAAATCTGGATACCCATGTTGGCTCCCACATGTTCCACGATGATCTCATCGGATGAACCACGATGTCAAGGATTCGATCAATCCCGTATACAATTCCCTTTGTCTATCGGTACGATACTTGCCCGAGATTCGATCGTCGGTATCCCGATACCTTGTTCAATCTCGTTACCGGCAAGTCTCTTTACTCGTTCCGTAACACATCATCCCGTGATGAACTCCTTGATCACATTGTGCACATTATGATGATGTCCTACCGAGTGGGCCTAGAGATACCTCTCCGTCACACGGAGTGACAAATCCCAGTCTCGATTCGTGCCAACCCAACAGACACTTTCGGAGATACCCGTAGTGCACCTTTATAGTCACCCAGTTACGTTGTGACGTTTGGCACACCCAAAGCACTCCTACGGTATCCGGGAGTTGCACAATCTCATGGTCTAAGGAAATGATACTTGACATTAGGAAAGCTTTAGCATACGAACTACACGATCTAGTGCTATGCTTAGGATTGGGTCTTGTCCATCACATCATTCTCCTAATGATGTGATCCCGTTATCAACGACATCCAATGTCCATGGTTAGGAAACCGGAACCATCTATTGATCAACGAGCTAGTCAGCTAGAGGCTTACTAGGGACATGGTGTTGTCTATGTATCCACACATGTATCTGAGTTTCCTATCAATACAATTTTAGCATGGATAATAAACGATTATCATGAACAAGGAAATATAATAATAATAACTAATTTATTATTACCTCTAGGGCATATTTCCAACAGCTATTGGGTATACTCTTGATGATCTTAAGGGCATTAGTCCCACTCTATGTCAACATAAAATTAATTTGGAAGAAGATGCTAAACCAGTCCGTGATCATCAACGCCGGCTCAATCCTAAAATGAAAGAAGTGGTAAGAAAGGAAATACTAAAGCTCCTTGAGGCAGGTATAATCTATCCCGTTGCTGATAGTCAGTGGGTAAGTCCTGTCCATTGTGTCCCTAAGAAGGGAGGCATTACTGTTGTTCCTAATGATAGAGATGAATTGATCCCTCAAAGAATTATTACAGGTTATAGGATGGTAATTAATTTCCGCAAATTAAATAAGGCTACTAAAAAGGATCATTACCCCTTACCTTTTTATCGATCAAATGCTAGAAAGATTATCCAAACATACACATTTTTTCTTTCTAGATGGTTATTCTGGTTTCTCTCAAATACCTATGTCAGCCAAAGATCAATCAAAGACTACTTTTACATGTCCTTTTGGTACTTTTGCTTATAGATGTATGCCTTTTGGTTTATGTAATGCACCTGCTACCTTTCAAAGATGCATGATGGCTATATTCTCTGACTTTTGTGAAAAGATTTGTGAGGTTTTCATGGACAACTTTTCCATCTATGGATCTTCTTTTGATGATTGCTTGAGCAACCTTGATCGAGTTTTGCAAAGATGTGAAGAAACTAATATTGTCTTGAATTGGGAAAAGTGCCACTTTATGGTTAATGAAGGTATTGTCTTGGGGCATAAAGTTTCTGAAAGAGGTATTGAAGTTGATAAAGCCAAAGTTGACGCTATTCAAAAGATGCCATGTCCCAAGGACATCAAAGGTATAAGAAGTTTCCTTGGTCATGCCAGTTTTTATAGGAGGTTCATTAAGGACTTCTCAAAGATTTATCGGCCTCTGACTAATTTATTACACACAGATATTCCATTTGTTTTCGATGATGATTGTGTAGAAGCATTTGAAATACTTAAGAAATCATTGATCTCTGCACCCATTGTTCAGCCACCTGATTGGAATTTACCCTTTGAAATTATGTGTGATGCTAGTGATTACGCTGTAGGTGTTGTTCTAGGACGAAGAGTTGATAAGAAATTAAATGTTATTCAATATGCTAGTAAAACCCTAGACAATGCTCAAAGAAATTATGCTACTACTGAAAAGGAATTTTTAGCGGTTGTATTTGCTTGTGATAAGTTCAGACCTTACATTGTTGATTCTAAAGTAACTATTCACACTGATCATGCTACTATTAAATATCTTATGGAAAAAAAAAGATGCTAAACCTAGACTTATTAGATGGGTTCTCTGAAGGTAATATACCCTAGAGGCAATAATAAAGTTATTATTTATTTCCTTATATCATGGTAAATGTTTATTATTCATGCTAGAATTGTATTAACCGGAAACATAATACATGTGTGAATACATAGACAAACAGAGTGTCACTAGTATGCCTCTACTTGACTAGCTCGTTAATCAAAGATGGTTATGTTTCCTAACCATGGACAAAGAGTTGTTATTTGATTAACGAGGTCACATCATTAGTTGAATGATCTGATTGACATGACCCATTCCATTAGCTTAGCACCCGATCGTTTAGTATGTTGCTATTGCTTTCTTCATGACTTATACATGTTCCTATGACTATGAGATTATGCAACTCCCGTTTACCGGAGGAACACTTTGTGTGCTACCAAACGTCACAACGTAACTGGGTGATTATAAAGGAGCTCTACAGGTGTCTCTAATGGTAGATGTTGGGTTGGCGTATTTCGAGAATAGGATTTGTCACTCCGATTGTCGGAGAGGTATCTCTGGGCCCTCTCGGTAATGCACATCACATAAGCCTTGCAAGCATTGCAACTAATGAGTTAGTTGCGAGATTATGTATTACGAAACGAGTAAAGAGACTTGCCGGTAATGAGATTGAACTAGGTATTGGATACGGACGATCGAATCTCAGGCAAGTAACATACCGATGACAAAGGGAACAACGTATGTTGTTATGCGGTCTGACTGATAAAGATCTTCGTAGAATATGTAGGAGCCAATATGGGCATCCAGGTCCTGCTGTTGGTTATTGACCGGAGACGTGTCTCGGTCATGTCTACATTGTTCTCGAACCGTAGGGTCCGCACGCTTAACGTTACAATGACAGTTATTATGAGTTTATGCATTTTGATGTACCGAAGTTAGTTCTAAGTCCCGGATGTGATCACGGACATGACGAGGAGTCTCGAAATGGTCGAGACATAAAGATTGATATATTGGATGACTATATTCGGACACCGGAAGGGTTCCGGAAGAGTATCGGATAAAACCGGAGCACCGGGGGGGTTACCGGAACCCCCCGGGGGGTTAATGGGCCTCATGGGCCTAATGTGGAGAAGAGGAAGGGGCTGCCAGGGCAGGCCACGTGCCCCCTCTCCCCCTAGTCCGAATTGGACAAGGAGGGAGGGGCGGCGCCCCCCCCCCCCTTTCCTATTCTCCCTCCACCTCTCCTAGTAGGACAAGGATTGGGGGGGAGTCCTACTCCCGGTAAGAGTAGGACTCCTCCTACGTGCCTCCTATGGCCGGCCGCACCCCCCCCCCTTGGATCCTTTATATACGGGGGCAGGGGGCACCTCTAGACACACAAGTTGATCCACATGATCGTTCCTTAGCCGTGTGCGGTGCCCCCTGCCACCATATTCCACCTCGATCATATTGTTGCATTGCTTAGGCGAAGCCTTGCGACGGTTGAACATCAAGATCGTCACCACACCGTCGTGCTGACGGAACTCCTCCCCGAAGCTTTGCTGGATCGGAGCCCGGGGAGCGTCATCGAGCTGAACGTGTGCTAAGAACTCGGAGGTGCCGGAGTAACGGTGCTTGGATCGGTCGGATCGGGAAGAAGACGTACGACTACTTCCTCTACGTTGTATCAATGCTTCCGTTGCGATCTACGAGGGTACGTAGATAACACTCTCCCCTCTCGTTGATATGCATCACCATGATCTTGCGTGTGCGTAGGAATTTTTTTGAAATTACTACGTTCCCCAACATTCTCTTGCTACAAGAATTCGACTTACATATTGTTGATAGAAAGGGAGCTGAGAACCCCGTTGCACACAACTTGTTTAGGTTAGAAAATATGCTTGATGACCCACTTCCTATTGATGATAGCTTTCCTGATGAGAAATTAAATGTTATAAATGCTTCTCATACTGCTCCATGGTATGTTGATTATGCTAATTACATTGTTGCTAAGTTTATACCACCTAGTTTCACATACCAGCAAAAGAAAAAGTTCTTCTATGATTTGAGGCATTACTTTTGGGATGACCCACATCTTTATAAAGAAGGAGTAGATGGTATTATTACACGTTGTGTACCTGAGCATGAACAGGAACAGATCCTACGCAAGTGTCACTCCGAAGCTTATGGAGGACACCATGCTGGAGATAGGACTGCACATAAGGTATTGCAATCTGGTTTTTATTGGCCTACTCTCTTCAAGGATGCCCGTAAGTTTGTTTTATCTTGTGATGAATGTCTAAGAATTGGTAATATTAGTAGACGTCAAGAAATGCCTATGAATTATTCACTTGTTATTGAACCATTTGATGTTTGGGGCTTTGACCATATGGGACCCTTTCCTTCCTCTAATGGTTATACACATATTCTAGTCGTTGTTGATTACGTTACTAAGTGGGTAGAAATTATTCCAAGTAGTAGTGCTGATCATAACACTTCTATTAAAATGCTTAAAGAAATTATTTTTCCAAGGTTTGGAGTCCCTAGATATTTAATGACTGATGGTGGTTCACATTTTATTCATGGTGCTTTCCGTAAAATGCTTGCTAAATATGACGTTAATCATAGAATTGCATCCCCTTATCACCCTCAGTCTAGTGGTCAAGTAGAATTGAGTAATAGAGAACTCGAATTAATTTTGCAAAAGACTGTCAATAGGTCTAGAAAGAATTGGTCCAAGAAACTTGATGATGCATTATGGGCCTATAGAACTGCATATATAAAACCCTATGGGTACGTCTCCGTATAAAATGGTCTATGGAAAAGCATGTCACTTACCTCTCGAACTAGAACACAAGGCTTATTGGGCTATTAAAGAACTCAATTATGATTTTAAACTTGCTGGTGAGAAGAGGTTATTTGATATTAGCTCACTTGATGAATGGAGAACCCAAGCCTACGAAAATGCCAAGTTGTTTAAAGAAAAAGTTAAAAGATGGCATGACAAAAGGATACAAAAGCGTGAGTTTAATGTAGGTGATTATGTATTGCTATACAACTCTCATTTAAGATTTTTTGCAGGAAAACTTCTCTCTAAATGGGAAGGTCCTTATGTTATCGAGGAGGTCTATCGTTCCGGTGCCATAAAAATCAACAACTTCGAAGGCACAAATCCGAAGGTGGTGAACGGTCAAAGAATTAAACATTATATCTCAGGTAATCCCATAAATGTTGAAACCAATGTTATTGAAACCGTAACCACAGAGGAATACATAAGGGACACTTTCCGGAACGTTTTAGACTACGAAAAGGAATAGGTATGTGGTACGGTAAGTAAACCGACTCCAAAATAGTTTTTAAGGCAATATTTCTCTGTTTTGGAATATTTAGAAAAATAGAAAAATAAGAAGCAGTCCGGGAAGGACACGAGGGCTCGACGAGGGTGGAGGGCGCTTGTGCACCTCATGTTGATCCTTTGCATCCTACCCTTGATGAGTCTATTGACATGATCCGCAACCTTAGAACTGTTAATCTTATCACTAGCGGCTTGCCTAGAAACTTGATTGAATGTTTGCCTACTCTTGATTGTGCCTACACTATATGGAGATTCCTTGAGAAACATTTTCCAAACTATTCCTTGAAGAACTTAGATGAGATTCTTCATAAGTCCATTGCCTTGATTAAGATGAGTTCCAATGATCCCAAATTTGGTGACTGCTTATTTAAGCTTACTAATCTTACGAGTGCCAAAGGAGATGTTGGAATCATTAGCAATATCATTTCCAAAGCTATTAGAATTCATAAAGATAACTATAGAAATGATAATTTATCTAATGAATTACCCTCTCTAGGAATTGATCAATCATAAGATGATGTTGAACATGGATACTATGATGAGGATGATGATGACAGTGACTATGATCTTAATGATGCAATGAGACACTTTGGTCTTATGGCAAATCTTCGCAGCTACATGGCTGGAGGAAAGGAATGGGTTCTTGATAGTGGATGTATTGATCATATGACCGGAGATAAAGATATGTTCCGTGAGCTTGCTGAAAATGACGGCCCTCGAAAGTATGTCACCTTTGGTGATAACTCAAAGGGTAAGGTGGTTGGCCTAGGTAAGGTGGCCATCTCACATGATAGCTCCATACAAAATGTCATGCTCGTTGAATCTCTTGGGTACAATTTACTTTCAGTATCTAGGCTTGCTGATTTCGGTTTCAATGTCCTATTTACTGAGGTAGATTGCCAAGTGTTTCGTAGAGACAATCGTAAAATGGTCTTTACCAGTATACATAGATGTGATCTTTACATTGTTGATTTCACAAAAAAGGCTCAACCTAGAACTTGCTTAATTGCTAAATCTTCTAAAGGCTGGTTGTGGCATAGAAGGCTAGGTCATGTGGGCATGTGAAATCTTGATAAGCTTATTAGAAGTGATCACATCCTTGGTGTAAAAGATGTCATATTTGAAAAGGATAGACTTTGTAGTGCTTGTCAAGCAGGGAAACAAGTTGGAGGGAGTCATCGCACAAAGAACATCATGACCATGAGAAGACCACTCGAGCTACTTCACATGGATCTCTTTGGTCCAAATGCCTACAAGAGTCTCAATGATAACTCATTTGGACTAGTCATAGTTGATGATTTTTCAAGATTTACGTGGGTGTTCTTTCTTGATGACAAATCACAGGTGCAAAAGATCTTCAAAAACTTCGCTAGGAAGGCCCAAAATCAATTTGACGTGAAGATCAAGAAGGTTCGGAGTGACAACGGAACGGAGTTCAAGAACGTAAATGTGGATACCTTTCTTGACGAAGAAGGGATTTCACATGTGTTCTTGGCTACGTATACACCCCAACAAAATGGAGTTATTGAGAGGAAGAACCGTACTCTTATTGAGATGGCAAGAACGATTCTTGATGAGTACAAGACTCCAAAACACTTTTGGGCAGAAGCGGTTGAGATAGCTTGTCATGCAACAAATCGCTTATATCTTCACAAGCTACTCGGCAAGACGGCATACGAGCTCCTCACCGGTAACAAACCCCAAGTTGGATACTTTCGAGTATTTGGATCAAAGTGCTACATTCTTGATAAACATCGTCATTCTAAATTTGCTCCTAAATCTCATGAAGGTTTCCTACTTGGTTATGGCTCAAACTCTCACACTTATCGTGTCTACAACAATTTCACCGGAAAGGTTGAAGAGATGGTAGATGTGAAGTTTGATGAATCTAACGGCTCGCAAGCAGAGCAATTGCCAATTGATGTAGGAGACAAGGACCCTTTGGAAGCTATCCAAGACTTGTCTACTGGCAAGATTCGTCCAACGGAGGTGAAGGAGAGTACCTCGTCCGTCCAAGTGGAAGCTTCTACCTCACGACAAGGTGAACCAAGAATTGATATGGAAGCATCCACAAGTGGGACACACCAAGACAAAGAAAATGAGGAAGCACACCAAGATGAACATAAAAAACCTCCTTCTCCACCACAACAAGAGAATGACAACGTCAACAATGAAGAAGGCCAAGAAGAAGAACAAGATGAAGAAGATGTTCCACCCCGAGCCAAGCCAAAGCTCCCATGAGTTTGAGCAAGAATCGCCAAAGATCATCCCATCGAGCAAATCTACAATGATATCCAAACCGGGAGAATCACCCGCTCAAGAACTCGATTGGCAAATTTTTGTGAACATTACTCATTCATCTCTAGCATTGAACCTATGAAGGTTGAAGAAGCATTGGAAGATCCGGACTGGATAAACGCTATGCATGAAGAACTACACAACTTTGAGAGAAACGAAGTATGGACATTGGTCGAGAAGCCCGACAACAACCACAACATCATTGGTACCAAATGGGTGTTTCGCAACAAGCAAGATGAAGATGGTCAAGTCTTCTACAACAAAGCACGTCTAGTCGCCCAAGGCTACACTCAAGTCGAAGGTATGGACTATGGTGAGACATATGCTCCTATTGCTAGACTTGAGTCCATTCGCATCTTACTTGCTTATGCTAATCACCATGATATCACCTTGTACCAAATGGATATTAAAAGTGCTTTTCTAAATGGTGAAATTGAGGAGGAAGTTTATGTTAAGCAACCTCCCGGCTTTGTCAATCCTAAGAAACCTAATCACGTTTACAAACTTCACAAAGCCCTTTATGGTCTTAAACAAGCCCCTAGAGCGTGGTATAAATGCTTGACCAAGTTCCTTATTGAAAAAGGCTTTGAAATTGGTAAAATTGATTCTACTCTTTTTACTAAAAGGGTCAATGGAGAACTATTTGTGTGCCAAATTTATGCTGATGATATTATATTTGGTTCAACTAACCCACTTTTTAGTGAGAAGTTTGGAAAGCTAATGTCGGAGAAGTTTGAGATGTCTATGATGAGTGAACTCAAATTCTTTTTCGGTTTGCAAATCAAGCAAACTAAAGAAGGTACCTTTATTTCTCAAACAAAGTACACCAAAGACTTATTCAAGAAGTTCAATATGCAAGAATGCAAAGGTATGTCTACACCCATGCCTACTAGTGGACATCTTGATTTGACCAAAGATGGTGAACCGGTTGATCAAAAGGTTTGCCGCTCTATGATTGGTTCATTATTATATCTATGTGCCTCCTGTCCTGACATTATGTTAAGTGTGTGCATGTGTGCACGATATCAAGCGGCCCCTAAAGAGTGTCATCTTAAGTCTGTGAAAAGGATAGTGAGATACTTAATATACACACCAAATTTTGGCATTTGGTATCCTAAGAGGACTTCTTTCGATCTTGTTGGTTACTACGATTCGGACTATGCCGGAGACAAGGTTGATAGAAACTCCACTTCGGGTACTTGTCAATTTCTTGGTATATTTCTTGTGTATTGGTCCTCCAAGAAATAAAACTCGGTATCCTTATCCACCGCCGAAGCGGAATACATTGATGCTGGATCATGTTGTGCTCAATTACTTTGGATGACCCAAACTCTTAAAGATTATGGGATATATGTGAAACATGTTCCATTGCTCTATGACAATGAAAGTGCTATTAAGATTGCTCACAATCCCGTGCAACATTCTCGAACTAAGCATATTGAAGTTCGTCATCATTTCATTCAAGATCATGTTGCCAAAGGGGACACTGATCTTAAGCATGTTCGCACCTATAAGCAATTAGCGGATATATTTACCAAACCGCTTGATGAGAAAGTCTTTTGCCGTTTGAGAGGTGAATTGAACATCATTGATGCTTCAAACTTGGAGTAGGAACTCCATTTGGATACATGCAAGGCATGAGCCTTTGACTAATCCTTGATAGCTCTTTCATGATGTTGTCTATATGTCTTGGATATTTTTGCACCCTTGCATGCTATCTAACCCTTGTAGATACTTGGATGAATCTAAATCCATGAGATTGCAACTCACTCACATCTTGAGCAATCTCTACATCATCAAGTCTCTACATAATGGTGGTTGCAGACAAGGAAGCACAAAACTCTTCAAACATATCCTTTGACACATTCTACATTAAGATTTATGATTGTCATTTTGGATACACAAGTGCTCTTCCTTGCAAAGCTAACTCATGTAGGAAGATAAACTCAAAATCCAAGGTGATGCTCCCAACTCTTTATGAGCTACATCAACCTTGAGCAACCCACACAAGTTCAACTACATGATCAAGATCAACACCACCACCCAAGGTATGTTGTTCCATCTTAGAGAAGCTTTACTCCAAGACATGGGTCAAAGCGACTCAACAAGATGTGAATACATCAAGATGCTTAACCGAAAAATGGTAACCCCATTTTGAGCTTAAACGATGAGTATGACCAAAGATCAAGTGACCTCACTTGACTCCTAAGTCAATATACTCTAACATAGGTGACTTTGTCACCGCCCAATTCTAGATGAAATTCTCTTGTGTTTCCTCTTGCATTTGTCTCTTGCATATGTGTTTTCCCCTTTCAAAAAAACTTTATCTAGATCTCTTTATTTGTTTTCTTTCTTGTTATTCTGCATTTTCTGCATCCAATTCATTGCAAATCTTTCAGCAAATTCCCTGAAAATCCTTGTGAGATCTTAAAGTGCCTAGTGAGCTGAGGTGACAATTGTTTTTACTGCGGTGAACTCGGTCACACCGGTTTGTTTCCTTCGGCCCAACTGAGTTCACTCGGTGCCACCGAAGCACATAACTCGGTGCTACCAATTTCATTACAGGAAAGACAACTTGCCACTTATTCATGCATACATTTTTGCTCCAGCTCCACTCAATGATTCTTGTCCTCTACCAGCATCACATTCGACTTGCTTTGTGACTCAAGGACCAAACCCTTCTGCAATAAAACAAAAATCCAGAAGAGCCCTTCTTGGAAATTGATGTCAAAGGGGGAGAGAGAGATCACATCAAAGCTCTATGCTTAATCATTTCTATAGGGGGAGAGAACACTCAAGGGGAAGAAAGTAATAAAACCCCGGATTCTTGGTGTTCAAGAGGAGAGAAGTTACATGTCTTTAAGAGGGGAAAGACATGTTCATCATATTTGATTGCTTGCATTAGCTCTGTTTTTTTCTTTTGCTCTGATTTTCTGTTCTCGATCTTCTCCCAATATCCCATTCAAGATTCAGGCGGAGCAAGACATCTAAAGGGGATGAAATCTCTGATTCTATTGCACATCTTTACCTTTGGGGACATGTTTATATCCAATAGAGAACTCAGTACTCACACTCTACATGTCATCCCAGTCTTGGTACCTTTGTGGTTCTTTTGTTTGCTCTGGCTAGTAGATCTATCTGTGTTATCTAACCTTGTTTACTCGGGTCCATTCCCTTCTAAGCCAACTCAAGACCACAAGATAAGTATATGCATCACAGTCATGTGCATGAGGATTTCTTGCTGATGTACATATTGTTTGCAAGAAGGACTCATGAGCATGAAGGCACATTTCCTATACTTACATCTTTCACTCTGATGCATATAGCCAAGATACATGTAACACATGGCTTACTCTATCATGCTTATGCATTCACATGCTCCTATGTTTCATATTTATATGATTGCATACATACAGGGGGAGCCTTTGCATGTTACATGTCTTTCCAAAGCTTTACTTGTTGTTCTCTATATCTTTATCTAAAGCTTTAATGTATGTTGTTATCGATTACCAAAAAGGTGGAGATTGAAAGCACAAGTGCTCCCTGGGTGATTTTGGTAATTAATGTCAACATATCTCTTGTTGGACTAATGTTTCTACCTAGTATGTTTCAGACAAGTTCAACAATGGAGTGGCATGGACTAGAGGATGTGGAACCCCTTCAATATGCTAAGGACAAAGGATTGGCTCGAGCTCAAAGCTCAGGACTCTACATTTTCTATTTTAGTGATCCAAGATCACATTGAGTCCATAGGAAAGCCAATACTATTAAGAAGGGATGAGGTGTTGCTTAATGAGAATCTTGCTCAAAGTGCTTAATGATATGCTCCAAAGCCCTCAACCACTTTCTCACTTCCACATAAATCCTAAACCAAAAATTCCAACTCGGCCCCACTGATTTTTTCTATCCAGAGCCACCGAGTTTAGCTCACATAGCCACTGCCAGAAACCCTAATCAATTTGGTCTCACCGATAGGGATCTCGGTCTCACCGAGATGGGGTTGCAAACTCTCTGTTTCTCTTCGTAACGTTTCGGTCTAACCGAGATGAGCGATCGGTCCCACCGAGATTGCAATGCAAACTCTCTGTTTCCTTTTCGTAACGTTTCGGTCCAACCGAAAGAGCGAATCGGTCCCACCGAGTTTGCCAGACCAACTCTCTGTTTGGCTATTACCAAAATCGGTCTCACCGAGTTTGTGTAGTCGGTCTCACCGAGATTACGGTATGCCCTAACCCTAATGATATCAGTCCCACCGAGTTGACATGTCGGTCCCACCGAGAATCCTAACCTTCACATTTTGAACTAAATCAGTCACATTTTGACATGTCGGTCTCACCGAGATTTCTGAAGGACACGTTCTGCGACGATGGCTTGGGATCTATGGCTTCCAAGTCAGACCTCATCGACGACGACCATGAGGACGGCACCCTCTCCGGCTCTTTCAAGGGGAAAGAGCCCATCTGCTCTTCCAAGAGGAAAGCGCCCGTCTGTGACATCAGGGAGGGCACCCTACAGCCCTGCTCTTCCAAGGGGAAGGAGCCCATCTGCGACAACATGGAGCACATCCAGGGTCCATGCTCTTCCCACGGGAACGAGCCCATCTATGACAAGTGAGGAAACCCATGATTTGTTTATTTCAGTTGTTCACAATGTGATGCTCTATATGTGCAATTATTTACTGTGCAATACATTTCATCAATCCAATTTTAAACATACCGATAGGAATGCATATATTTGCTTGCTGTTAAGCCTATTATAGCTAGCATATACCTCTTTTAAAGTTTTTTTGATTATTCGGTTGTTGTAGTTAGCATATCTTTAGTTTCAAATGCTATCTTTGGTTGTTCATAGTATGCCTTGTTTATTCCAGTTATTCACAACGTGATGTTCTATATGTGCAAGTATGAACTGTGCAGTTCAATTTCATCAGTACCAGTTTCAACAATACCACTATGAATGACTACATTTAGTTGCTGCATCTTGTAGTTAACACGCCTTTCCATTTTTATTTAACCATAACCAGTGTACTTAGACAGGCACAAATACCAGTTTGAATAACCATGTTTTCTTGTTGTTAAATGTTAGGCCTGTTGCAGTTAGCACACCTTTCCACTTGTTTTTGCTTTAATAGCATGCTTAAACCTGCACACTGAAGCTATCTTTTGGAGATTATTTTGTATGCCATGTGTAATTTTGGTTGATGTTTAGCCTGTTGTGCTTAACATGCTTCTTGATGTACCTACATAGGACAATTTTGGGAACGACTATTGTTTACCATTGATGTTTGTTTCATCCCATGGCTTATATTTGCTCACTGTTCAGGATATCCGTAGCTGGTACCATATAGGCCGGCGGCTGATAAGGGACTAATTCGGTGAATCGGACTTTTAACTGAATATATCTGCAACCCATTTTTCCTTAGGTTAACTAGGGCCGTATGTAATATATCTGAAGCTACATAGCAACATGCACTGTACTTAATGTCTAAATATGCAATCCTAGGCTACATAGTAACAAGGATGAGTGTTACATTAATGTTCTAATGATGTCTAGATATACATAGAAGAGCAGCAGCAGCAACAGCAACAACACAACTCTGTTTGGATACTCAACTTAGCTAGAGGTTAGAGTTAGTTTCTAGCTCCTTTACTAACCCTGCACTAACTTCATCCAAAGAGTTGTTTGGATGGCAGGGTTAGATTGACAATAAATGCACTAGGAGAACTAGCTCCAATTAGCACCTCTTGGGTTGGATACTAGTTTTTTTGGGTGGGTTATAGATGCAACTAGCTCAAACTAGCCCTCATGTTTAGATATACTTTAGGGCTATTTGAGCCCGAACTAGCTCAAACTAAATATAACCCGTGGATACAACAACAGATAATTCTTAAGAACGAACTAAACTTCTTCCGGCCCATAATATAAGATGTCAATCCATCTAATATGTGAGTATATTGGATGTTATAAGTGTTGGGGAACGTAGTAATTTCAAAAAAATTCCTACGCACACGCAAGATCATGGTGATGCATAGCAACGAGAGGGGAGAGTGTTGTCTATGTACCCTCGTAGACCGGCAACGGAAGCGTTAATACAACATAGAGGAAGTAGTCGTACGTCTTCCCGATCCGTCCGATCCAAGTACCGAACGTACGGCACCTCCAAGTTCTGCACACGTTCAAATCGGTGACGTCCCTCGAGCTCCGATCTAGCCGACTGTTGAGGGAGAGTTTTGTCAGCACGATGGCATGATGACGGTGATGATGTTCTACCGATGCAGGGCTTCGCCTAAGCACCGCTACGATATGACCGAGGTGGAATATGGTGGAAGGGGGCACCGCACACGGCTAAGGAACGATCACGAAGATCAACTTGTGTGTCATGGGGTGCCCCTGCCCCCGTATATAAAGGAGGGAGGGGGAGGTGCGGCCGGCCCCTAGGGGTGCACCTGGAGGAGTCCTACTCCCACCGGGAGTACGACTCCCCCCTCTTGCCTTGTTGGAGAAGGAAAGGGGAAGGGGGAAAGAGGAAAGGGGGCGCCCCCCCTTCCTTGTCCTATTCGGACTAGGGGGGAGGGGGCGCGCGGCCTGCCCTAGCCGGCCCTCCTCTTCTCCCTTAGGGCCCATGTAGGCCCATTAACCCCTGGGGGTGTTCCGGTAACCCCCGGTACTCCGGTAAAATCCCGATTTCACCCAGAACAATTCTGATATCCAAATATAGGCTTCCAATATATCAATCTTTATGTCTCGGCCATTTCGAGACTCCTCGTCATGTCCGTGATCACATCCGGGACTCCGAACAACCTTCGGTACATCAAAACACAAAAAACCCTAATTACGATCGTCATCGAACTTTAAGCGTGCGGACCCTACGGGTTCGAGAACTATGTAGACATGACCGAGACACGTCTCCGGTCAATAACCAATAGCGGAACCTGGATGCTCATATTGGTTCCTACATATTCTACGAAGATCTTTATCGGTCAGACCGCATAACAACATACGTTGTTCCCTTTGTCATCTGTATGTTACTTGCCCGAGATTCGATCGTCGGTATCTCAATACCTAGTTCAATCTCATTACCGGCAAGTCTCTTTACTCGTTCTGTAATACATCATCCCGCAACTAACTTATTAGTTGCAATGCTTGCAAGGCTTGAGTGATGTGTATTACCGAGAGGGCCCAGAGATACCTCTCCGACAATCGGAGTGACAAATCCTAATCTTGAAATACGCCAACCCAACAAGTACCTTCGGAGACACCTGTAGAGCACCTTTATAATCACCCAGTTATGTTGTGACGTTTGGTAGCACACAAAGTGTTCCTCCGGTAAACGGGAGTTGCATAATCTCATAGTCATAGGAACATGTATAAGTTATGAAGAAAGCAATAGCAACAAACTAAATGATCAAGTGCTAAGCTAACGGAATGGGTCAAGTCAATCACATCATTCTCCTAATGATGTGATCCCGTTAATCAAATGAAAACTCATGTATATGGTTAGGAAACATGACCATCTTTGATCAACGAGCTAGTCAAGTAGAGGCATACTACTGACACTCTGTTTGTCTATGTATTCACACATGTATTATGTTTCCGGTTAATGCAATTCTAGCATGAATAATAAACATTTATCATGATATAAGGAAATAAATAATAACTTTATTATTGCCTCTAGGGCATATTTCCTTCAGTCTCCCATTTGCACTAGAGTCAATAATCTAGATTACACAGTAATGATTCTAACACCCATGGAGCCTTGGTGCTGATCATGTTTTGGTCGTGGAAGAGGCTTAGTCAGCGGGTCTGCAACATTCAGATCCGTATGTATCTTGCAAATTTCTATGTCTCCCACTTGGACTAAATCCCGAATGGAATTGAAGTGTCTCTTGATGTGCTTGGTTCTCTTGTGAAATCTAGATTCCTTCGCCAAGGCAATTGCACCAGTATTGTCACAAAAGATTTTCACTGGACCCGATGCACTAGGTATGACACCTAGATCGGATATGAACTCCTTCATCTAGACTCCTTCATTTGCTGCTTCCGAAGCAGCTATGTACTCTGCTTCACATGTAGATCCCGTCACGACGCTTTGTTTAGAACTGCACCAACTGACAACTCCATCGTTCAATGTAAACACGTATCCGGTTTGCGATTTATAATCGTCCGGATCAGTGTCAAAGCTTGCATCTACATAACCATTTACGATGAGCTCTTTGTCACCTCCATATACGAGAAACATATCCTTAGTCCTTTTCAGGTACTTCAGGATGTTCTTGACCGCTGTCCAGTGATCCACTCCTGGATTACTTTGGTACCTCCCTGCTAGACTTATAGCAAGGCACACATCAGGTCTGGTACACAGCATTGCATACATGATAGAGCCTATGGCTGAAGCATAGGTAACATCTTTCATTTTCTCTCTATCTTATGCGGTGGTCGGACATTGAGTCTTACTCAACTTCACACCTTGTAACACAGGCAAGAACCCTTTCTTTGCTTGATCCATTTTGAACTTCTTCAAAACTTTGTCAAGGTATGTGCTCTATGAAAGTCCAATTAAGCGTCTTGATCTATCTCTATAGATCTTAATGCCCAATATGTAAGCAGCTTCATCGAGGTCTTTCATTGAAAAACTCTTATTCAAGTATCCCTTTATGCTATCCAGAAATTCTATATCATTTCCAATCAATAATATGTCATCCACATATAATATCAGAAATGCTACAGAGCTCCCACTCACTTTCTTATAAATACAGGCTTCTCCAAAAGTCTGTACAAAACCAAATGCTTTGATCACACTATCAAAGCGTTTATTCCAACTCCGAGAGGCTTGCACCAGCCCATAAATGGATCGCTGGAGCTTGCACACTTTGTTAGCTCCCTTTGGATCGACAAAACCTTTCGGTTGCATCATATACAACTCTTCTTCTGGAAATCCATTCAGGAATGCAGTTTTGACATCCATGTGCCAAATTTCATAATCATAAAATGCGGCAATTGCTAACATGATTCGGACAGACTTAAGAATCGCTACGGGTGAGAAGGTCTCATCGTAGTCAATCCCTTGAACTTGTCGAAAACCTCTCGCAACAAGTCGAGCTTTGTAGACAGCAACATTACCGTCAGCGTCAGTCTTCTTCTTGAAGATCCATTTATTCTCAATTGCTTGTCGATCAACGGGCAAGTCAACCAAAGTCCACACTTTGTTCACATACATGGATGCCATCTCAGATTTCATGGCTTCTAGCCATTTTGCGGAATCTGGGCTCACCATCGCTTCTTCATAGTTCGTAGGTTCATCATGATCTAGTAGCATGACTTCCAGAACAGGATTACCGTACCACTCTGGTGCGGATCTTACTCTGGTTGATCTACGAGGTTCGGTAGTAACTTGATCTGAAGTTTCATGATCATTATCATTAGCTTCCTCACTAATTGGTATAGGTGTCACACAAACCGGTTTCTGTGATGTACTACTTTCCAATAAGGGAGCAGGTATAGTTACCTCATCAAGTTCTACTTTCCTCCCACTCACTTCTTTCGAGAGAAACTCCTTCTCTAGAAAGGATCCATTCTTAGCAATGAATGTGTTGCCTTCGGATCTGTGATAGAAGGTGTACCCAACAGTCTCCTTTGGGTATCCTATGAAGACACATTTCTCCGATTTGGGTTTGAGCTTATCAGGTTGAAGCTTTTTCACATAAGCATCGCAGCCCCAAACTTTCAGAAACGACAACTTTGGTTTCTTGCCAAACCACAGTTCATAAGGTGTCGTCTCAATGGATTTCGTTGGTGCCCTATTTAACGTGAATGCAGCTGTTTCTAAAGCATAACCCCAAAATGATAGCGGTAAATCAGTAAGAGACATCATAGATCGCACCATATCTAATAAAGTACGATTATGACATTCGGACACACCATTACGCTGTGGTGTTCCGGGTGGCGTGAGTTGCGAAACTATTCCGCATTGTTTCAAATGTAGACCAAACTCGTAACTCAAATATTCTCCTCCACGATCAGATCGTAGAAACTTTATTTTCTTGTTACGATGATTTTCAACTTCACTCTGAAATTCTTTGAACTTTTCAAATGTTTCAGACTTATGTTTCATTAAGTAGATATACCCATATCTGCTTAAATCATCTGTGAAGGTGAGAAAATAACGATATCTGCCACGAGCCTCAACATTCATCGGACCACATACATCTATATGTTTGATTTCCAACAAATCTGTTGCTCTCTCCATAGTACCGGAGAACGGCGTTTTAGTCATCTTGCCCATGAGGCACGGTTCGCAAGTACCAAGTGATTCATAATCAAGTGATTCCAAAAGTCCATCAGTATGGAGTTTCTTCATGCGCTTTACACCGATATGACCTAAACGGCAGTGCCACAAATAAGTTGCACTATCATTATCAACTCTGCATCTTTTGGCTTCAACATTATGAATATGTGTATCACTACTATTGAGATTCATCAAAAATAGACCACTCTTCAAGGGTGCATGACCATAAAAGATATTACTCATATAAATAGAACAACCATTATTCTCTGATTTAAATGAATAATCGTCTCGCATCAAACAAGATTCAAATATAATGTTCATGCTCAACGCTGGCACCAAATAACAATTATTTAGGTCTAATACTAATCCTGAAGGTAGATGTAGAGGTAGCGTGCCGACTGCGATCACATCGACTTTGGAACCATTTCCCACGCGCATCGTCACCTCGTCCTTCGCCAGTGTTTGCTTAATCTGTAGTCCCTATTTCGAGTTGCAAATATTAGCAACAGAACCAGTATCAAAGACCCAGGTGCTACTGCGAGCTCTAGTAAGGTACACATCAATAACATGTATATCACATATACCTTTGTTCACCTTGCCATCCTTCTTATCCGCAAAATACTTGGGGTAGTTCCGCTTCCAGTGTCGAGTCTGCTTACAGTAGAAGCACTCAGTTTCAGGCTTAGGTCCAGATTTGGGTTTCTTCTCCTGAGCAGCAACTTGCTTGCTGTTCTTCTTGAAGTTCCCCTTCTTCTTCCCTTTGCCCTTTTTCTTGAAACTGGCGGTCTTTTTGACCACCAACACTTGATGCTCCTTCTTGATTTCTACCTCCGCAGCCTTTAGCATTGCGAAGAGATCGGGAATCGTCTTATCCATCCCTTGCATGTTATAGTCCATCACGAAGCACTTGTAGCTTGGTGGCAGTGATTAAAGAACTCTGTCAATGACATTATCAACAGGAAGATTTACTCCCAGTTGAGTCAAGTGATTATGATACCCAGACATTTTGAGTATATGTTCACTGACAGAACTATTCTCCTCCATCTTGCAGCTATAGAACTTATTGGAGACTTCATATCTCTCAATCGGGGCATTTGCTTGAAATATTAACTTCAACTCCTGGAACATCTCATATGCTCCATGACGTTCAAAACATCGCTGAAGTCCCGATTCTAAGCCGTAAAGCATGGCACACTGAACTATTGAGTAGTCATCAGCATTGCTCTGCCAGACGTTCATAACATCTGGTGTTGCTCCAGCAGCAGGCCTGGCACCCAGCGGTGCTTCCAGGACGTAATTCTTCTGTGCAGCAATGAGGATAATCCTCAAGTTACGGACCCAGTCCGTGTAATTGCTACCATCATCTTTCAACTTTGCTTTCTCAAGGAACGCATTAAAATTCAACGGAACAACAGCACGGGCCATCTATCTACAATCAAACATAGACAAGCAAGACACTATCAGGTACTAAGTTCATGATAAATTTAAGTTCAATTAATCATATTACTTAAGAACTCCCACTTAGAAAGACATCCCTCTAATCTTCTAAGTGATCACGTGATCCAAATCAACTAAACCATAACCGATCATCACGTGAAATGGAGTAGCTTTCAATGGTGAACATCAATATGTTGATCATATCTACTATATGATTCACGCTCGACCTTTCGGTCTCAGTGTTCCGAGGCAATATCTACATATGCTAGGCTCGTCAAGTTTAACCTGAGTATTCTGCGTGTGCAAAACTGGCTTGCACCCGTTGTAGATGGACGTAGAGCTTATCACACCCGATCATCACGTGGTGTCTGGGCACGACGAACTTTGGCAACGGTGCATACTCAGGGAGAACACTTTTATCTTGAAATTTAGTGAGAGATCATCTTATAATGATACCGTAAATCAAAGTAAGATAAGATGCATAAAAGATAAACATCACATGCAATCAATATAAGTGATATGATATGGCCATCATCAGCTTGTACTTGTGATCTCCATCTCCGAAGTACCGTCATGACCACCATCGTCACCGGCACGACACCTTGATCTCCATCGTAGCATCGTTGTCGTCTCGCCAATCTTATGCTTCCACGACTATCGCTACCGCTTAGTGATAAAGTAAAGCATTACAGCGCGATTGCATTGCATACAAATAAAGCGACAACCATATGGCTCCCGCCAGTTGCCGATAACTCGGTTACAAAACATGATCATCTCATACAATAAAATTTAGCATCATGTCTTGACTATATCACATCACAACATGCCCTGCAAAAACAAGTTAGACGTCCTCTACTTTGTTGTTGCAAGTTTTACGTGGCTGCTACGGGCTTAGCAAGAACCGTTCTTACCTACGCATCAAAACCACAATGATAGTTTGTCAAGTTGGTGTTGTTTTAACCTTCGCAAGGACCGGGCGTAGCCACACTCGATTCAACTAAAGCTGGAGAAACTAACACCCACCAGCCACCTGTGTGCAAAGCACGTCGGTAGAACCAGTCTCGTGTAAGCGTACGCGTAATGTCGGTCCGGGCCGCTTCATCCAACAATACCGCCGAACCAAAGTATGACATGCTGGTAAGCAGTATGACTTATATCGCCCACAACTCACTTGTGTTCTACTTGTGCATATAACATCAACGCATAAAACCTGGCTCGGATGCCACTGTTGGGGAACGTAGTAATTTCAAAAAAATTCCTACGCACACGCAAGATCATGGTGATGCATAGCAACGAGAGGGGAGAGTGTTGTCTACGTACCCTCGTAGACCGGCAACGGAAGCGTTAATACAACATAGAGGAAGTAGTCATACGTCTTCCCGATCCGACCGATCCAAGTACCGAACGTACGGCACCTCCGAGTTCTGCACACGTTCAACTCGGTGACGTCCCTCGAGCTCCGATCCAGCCGAGTGTTGAGGGAGAGTTTCGTTAGCACGACGGCGTGATTACAGTGATGATGTTCTACCGATGCAGGGCTTCGCCTAAGCACCGCTACGATATGACCGAGGTGGAATATGGTGGAAGGGGGCACCGCACACGGCTAATGAACGATCACGAAGATCAACTTGTGTGTCATGGGGTGCCCCCTGCCCCCGTATATAAAGGAGGGAGGGGGGAGGTGCGGCCGGCCCCTAGGGGTGCGCCTGAAGGAGTCTGAGTCCCTCTTGCCTTGTTGGAGAAGGAAAGGGGAAGGGGGAAAGAGGAAAGGGGGGCGCCGCCCCCCTTCCTTGTCCTATTCGGACTAGGGGGGAGGGGGGCACGGCCTGCCCTGGCCGGCCCTCCTCTTCTCACTTAG
>NC_057797.1:550776364-550780810 GCF_018294505.1 Triticum aestivum | reverse complement strand
GTAACCCCCGGTACTCCGGTAAAATCCCAATTTCACCCGGAACGATTCCGATATCCAAATATAGGCTTCCAATATATCAATCTTTATGTCTCGACCATTTCGAGACTCCTCGTCATGTCCGTGATCACATCCAATACTCCGAACGATCTTCGGTACATCAAAACACAACAAATCCTAATTACGATCGTCACCGAACTTTAAGCGTGCGGACCCTACGGGTTCGAGAACTATGTAGACATGACCGAGACACGTCTCCGGTCAATAACCAATAGCGGAACTTGGATGCTCATATTGGTTCCTACATATTATACGAAGATCTTTATCGGTCAGACCGCATAACAACATATGTTGTTCCTTTTGTCATCGGTATGTTACTTGCCCGAGATTCGATCGTCGGTATCTCAATACCTGGTTCAATCTCGTTACCGGCAAGTCTCTTTACTCGTTCCGTAATACATCATCCTGCAACTAACTTATTAGTTGCAATGCTTGCAAGGCTTGAGTGATGTGTATTACCGAGAGGGCCCAGAGATACCTCTCCGACAATCGGAGTGACAAGTCCTAATCTCGAAATACGCCAACCCAACAAGTACCTTCGGAGACACCTGTAGAGCACCTTTATAATCACCCAGTTACATTGTGACGTTTGGTAGCACACAAAGTGTTCCTCCGGTAAACGGGAGTTGCATAATCTCATAGTCACAGGAACATGTATAAGTTATGAAGAAAGCAATAGCAACAAACTAAACGATCAAGTGTTAAGCTAAAGGAATGGGTCAAGTCAATCACATCATTCTCCTAATGATCTGATCCCGTTAATCAAATGACAACTCATGTCTATGGTTAGGAAACATAACCATCTTTGATCAACGAGCTAGTCAAGTAGAGGCATACTAGTGACACTCTATTTGTCTATGTATTCACACATGTATTATGTTTCCGGTTAATACAATTCTAGCATGAATAATAAACATTTATCATGATATAAGGAAATAAAAAATAACTTTATTATTGCCTCTAGGGCATATTTCCTTCAATAAGATACTCCCTCCGTTCCTAAATATTTGTCTTTTTAAAGATTTCAAATGGACTACCACATACTGATGTATGTAGACATATTATAAAATAGTGTTGTACTACATCATTGTGCCATTGCTGTTTGGCTTCTAATATTAACTTTGTGCTTTTAGGTACATATGTCATTGGTAAAGCCGTGTTTCGACCTTTTCTACGTATGGGGTAATGAGATACCAATGAACCAGCATCAAGTGAGGAAGCTGATAAAGATTGTTAGTAAAATGGGTCCAAAGATGGAAATTGAACTATTTGTTTACACTTTATCCAAGACAACAACGAACTACAGAATGGTAAGTAAGAACTCTGTAGCCTTCTTTTTACTGCCCATAATGAGCTGTGTTAGATGACAATGTCTGAAATCTTATTCCTTTACAGTGGTTGCCAAAACAGTTTACTCAAGATTACCTCTGAAACTACATGTTTGGTGGGCATGCAAAGGTTAAAATATTTCTACCAGAACACGATGATTATCTAGATGTTTTCATGAAGACCGTGAAGGATGGGCGGTCGGCCATCACAAGGGGTTGGACTAGAGTCGTGCGTGCCTTCTGCATGGAGGAGGGCACAATATGGGCATTCCGCTTCACCTTGTTCAGCAACCAGAATATATTTCGCCCCTTTCTTTACTGTCTTTAATAGTACAAGTATACAGTATACAACTGTGGTTCATCATTCTTTATTTGGTTCTTATGTAATTCTTGAACATATGTACCTATGAATCGCTGCATTGGTTGTTTGAACCTGATGGATATGAATAAAGCTGTAGCATACATTCAAATTTAAATCCAAATTTGGTGCAATTTGGAAAAGCAGTAATTAAATTACGGTAAAATTACGCTCTCCAAGTTGTTACGGCCCACTCGGTTGGTAAAACACAAACGTTCGCGATATGCACCATAATCCGAGACGGTTCACGGAGAGGAAACATGTGCAAGCATGCACACAATTGTCGTTTGCAAAGCGTGTCGATGTCAGACAATATCACAAATGGTGCGGGCAAACTAAACATCCGTGTTAGTTGCCTTATCGTACACGATTCGCAACCATTAACTGTTTATGATGAAGTATGCATCGTAAACGTTGCATCACAGAATAGCATGTGCGATAGTTGTTGTGTACGACGATGTTACGACGGTCCGATGTTTCGTAATCATGTCCGACACTCGTACGATGATTATCTAATCTTCTTAACGATGAACCGTTTGTGATGGGCCGCGCATCATACACGTTCTATAATAGTGAACCATTTGTGATGGGCGCGCATCGTAAACGTAGCACCACAGAATACCAACTGCAATGGCAATGTGAGCAGAAACGGGTAGGAGTAATGTAGGGGCCCTATCCCCGATGGTTTCTGGGTCGTGTGGGAAGGACCTCCTATCGCCCACACTCATTTGGCGACGTTCCAAATGGCGTCGCGGAAAGGGGTTTTAAACCGTTTGTTTAGGACCGACGCGCACCAGTGTTAGTAGTAGAATGCATCGAACGATTATAAGCATATTCGATATGAGGCAATCATTCTTCCCATATTTTCTTATTATTCTTCAAAACAACCCTAAGCATAGTAGACAATGTTCTATTGACTACTTCAGTTTGTCCATCAGTTTGAGGGTGACATGTAGTACTAAAAAATAGTTTAGTCCCCAACTTAGCCCATAAACATCTCCAAAAGTGTCTAAGAAACCTAGTATCATGATCTGAAACAATTGTATTTGGCACACCATGCAAGCGATTAATTTCACGAAAGAACAAATCAGCAACATTAGCAGCATCATCGTTTTTATGACATGGTATAAATTGTGCCATTTTCGAAAATTTATCCACAACAACAAATATAATATTCCTCCCCTTCTTTGTTCGAGGTAAACCTAAAACAAATTCCATAGATATACCCTACCAAGGAATACTAGGTACAGGCAAAGGCATATATAAACCATGAGGATTGAGTTGTGACTTAGGTTTTTGACATGTAGTGCAACGAGTAACAAAACGTTCAACATCCCGTCTCATCTTTGGCCAAAAGAAATATGCAGCAAGTACGTCCTCCGTCTTCTTCACGCCAAAGTGTCCCATTAATCTTTCTCAAAGAAGCCGCTGAGTGCCTAGTCCAAGGGAGGAGGCGGGGTGGCGGGGCGAGGGAGAGGGGGGCGAGCGTGGGGTTGGCGGCGCGAGGGAGACGGGGCGAGCGTGGGGCTAGCAGCGCGAGAGAGAAGGGGAGGGGCCCGACGGGGATAACGACGAGGGTTTCACCCAATCGGGCTCTCTCTTTCCCTTACGCGCGACCCAGCCATCCACAGGACGCCACACAAGCGCCCTCATGTGAAATCTCGAAACTGCCCTCGGCGGCCACCGAAAATTACGGTGTTGTGGCATGACCCCTGCGCCTGTGTATGGCCGCACCGGCCACACCCACACTCAAGGCCAATGACAAATAGCAGCCCACTGACAAAAGACCCCATGTGTCATCCATATATGGCATAAATTCAGAAGTAAGAAATGAGAAGCACTATTCATTGATTGTCACATCGGACTCGATCCAATGGTCCGGATTGTTTCGCGTGAAGATCTGACGACCCGGTTTCATTTGGACAGGCAATTGGACGGCCAAGAATGCAAACGCCCTGAGAAGGCTTCATTTTAGGCTAAGATGTAACAATGGCATTTGTCGGTAGCGAATGCAAGGCAAGGCGGCATAGGAAAAGTTTTAACTTTGCTGGAACTAACATGGCGACCCCAGCTGGCAGTGACCTGCGAGGCCCCGAGTCAACACCAAGGCCCATGCGACAGCGCAAGCCCAACCCACGCGTAGCTGGGTCGGAATGGGCTTGAGCCGATCCAACAGCTCCACCAGAGTGTAGGGCATCCAGTGGATCACGGAAGGACCCGACGACGGCTACCTCCTCTATCTCATTCCCCAACTCGTGTACTCCTCTGTTCATCTGTAATCGAGAACGAGAGCCTCGAATTCCCTCATCTGTAAGATAGATCGAGTGAATCATGTGTTGCTCCTCACATTCACCCTGTCGACGACCCAATTTGCTACCTCGCTTCTGGAGCAGTCCGCACGCCGGCGACCCAGGCGCTTCCTCCGTGATTTGCCTCGACCTCGACCTCTACCTCGATGACCCGCCTCCCGCTGCGCGGCATCCGTGAGTCGACCTTCGCCTCCCACATCTCCGCCGCCTGTAGGTTTCTCTCCCTCACCTCTCTTGCTACTCCCGTTCACCCTGCTGACGATCTACGTTACCATCTACCTCACTTCTGGCGCAGTCGGCACGCCGGCGACCCCGGCGCTTCCTCCCGATCTACCTCAACCTCGACCTCGATGACCTGCCTCCCGCTGCGCGGCATCCGCGAGTCGACCATCAG
>NC_057797.1:550753201-550775824 GCF_018294505.1 Triticum aestivum | reverse complement strand
GGGGGGGGCATGCATTCATATATAGCTTAGGATTCCCTTCGGGCCGACACGAGGGAGGAGGGGGGCTGCTAGCTACTTCGCATTTTGCTAGGTGAACCTCGGTTGAGGGGGAGGGGGCATGCATTCATAATATATAGCTTAGGATTCCCTTCATGCCGACACGAGGGATGAGGGGGCGGCTAGCTACTTCGCACTTTGCTATGTGAACCTCGGTCGAGGGAGAGGGGGCATGCATTCATAGCTTAGGATTCCCTTCGTGCCGACACGAGAGGGTGGGAGCAAGCAATATCGTGCGCTTTGCGAGAGAGGTGCCACATCGAAGTTGCATTTGGTATTTGAAAAACAAACCACCCTTTTGATACATAAATTTGGTGCACATGCAAGTGTGTTCGTGTTCTGACCCTCTCCTGCGTCATTTTTTGTCAAATTTATGAACATTAGACAAGTCGGATGACACAACAAACACGGTTCACCCAAACAAACTGTGTGCCATGCCGGTGCACCTGTCATGCACACATCCGCACAGTACATTGGGATCAATGAGGCTCCCCCTCTCAAAAATATCTGCCCACTTCGAGGGTTTTTCTGTTTCATAACACACGGTTGTTATCTCCGGACCGTGTGCAATGTTTCTTGTTCCCAATCCCGCCTGCATCGAAAATATCTGCCCACCTTGAGGGTTTTTCTTTTTTGTAACACATGGTTGTTATCTCCGGACCATGTGCGATGCACTATCATCAAAATTTTCAATAGCCCGGCATTTCACTCCCGCGTTTGACTCCCGTGTAGTAAAATTTTCAGTACCCACGTCAGTTTCTCAAACACCTCGCGCCCCCTCCACACACACATACACACACCAAAACCTTCTCGAACATGCGCGCGCACACACACACACACCCTCCCTCGCTCGAAACCCTAGCAAAGTCCCCGCCGCCACCGACGCCGCAAGGCCTCCATTGTCAACATCTGCCGGTTTGCCCGTGCAGCTTACCCACCGATCTCCATACCCAGGCCGCCTTGAGTTTCTTAGATGACGCCTGCCAAACGCCCCCTTTCCCATAGATCCCCATCCCCATCCCCATCCCCCACTCCAGAGCATCACAGCCTAAGCCCAGCTATGCTTCCCGTGGAGCTCGAGGAGCGACTGGCCCAAAAAAGGTGTATAGTGGTTTCTTCGCCCGACGTCACTGAGGAAGCTGACGACCATTACTGGCGGCATGCACTCAAGCAGCGGGCTAGATGCGGGCATGTCTCGTCTGCCGGCTACGACATCGAGGTCATCGACAGCGACCTCCTGAGGCGGGCTGTGTCACAGGTTAAGTGGCCCACCCCAACCCCTCGGGTTCAGCCACCGTCGATCTCATCCATGGCCCTGCCACTGATCTCCTCTGGCTCACTGTCAACAATGTGTCATTCTACATCGCCATCAAGCCCCTTTTGTCATTTCTGAAGGACACGTTCTGCGACGCTGGCTTGGGATCTACGGCTTCCAAGTCAGACCTCATCGACGGCGACCACGAGGACGGCACCCTCTTCGACTCTTTCAAGGGGAAAGAGCCCATCTGCTCTTCCAAGAGGAAAGCGCCCGTCTGCGACATCAGGGAGGGCACCCTATAGCCCTGCTCTTCCAAGGGGAAGGAGCCCATCTACGACAACATGGAGCACATCCAGGGTCCATGCTCTTCCCACGGGAACGAGCCCATCTGTGACAAGTGGGGAAACCCATGATTTGTTTATTTCAGTTGTTCACAATGTGATGCTCTATATGTGCAATTATTTACTGTGCAATACATTTCATCAATCCAATTTTAAACATACCGATAGGAATGCATATATTTGCTTGCTGTTAAACCTGTTATAGCTAGCATATGCCTCTTTTAAAGTTTTTTGATTATTCGGTTGTTTGTAGTTAGCATATGTTCAGTTTGAAATGCCATCTTTGGTTGTTCGTAGTATGCCTTGTTTATTCCAGTTATTCACAACGTGATGTTCTATATGTGCAAGTATGAATTGTGCAGTTCAATTTCATCAGTACCAGTTTCAACAATACCATTATGAATGACTATAGTTGGTTGCTGCATCTTGTAGTTAACACGCCTTTCCATTTTTATTTAACCATAACCAGTGTACTTAGACCGGCACAATACCAGTTTGAATGACCATGTTTGCTTGTTGTTAAATGTTAGGCTTGTTGCAGTTAGCACACATTTCCACTTGTTTTGCTTTAATAGCGTGCTTAAACCTGCACACTGAAGCTATCTTTTGGAGATTATTTTGTCTGCCATGTGTAATTTTGGTTGATGTTTAACCTGTTGTGCTTAACATGCCTCTTAATGTACCTACATAGGACCATTTTCGGAACAACTGTTGTTTACCATTGACGTTAGTTTGATCCCATGGCTTATATCTGCTCATTGTTTAGGATATCCCTAGCTGGTACCATATAGGCCGGCGGCTGATAAGGGACTAATCGGTGAATCAGACTTTTAACTGAATATATCTGCAAGCCATTTTCCTTAGGTTACCTAGGGCCGTATGTAATATATCTGAGGCTACATAGCAACATGCACCGTACTTAATGTCTAAATATGCAATCCTAGGCTACATAGCAACAAGGATGAGTGTTACATTAATGTTCTAATGATGTCTAGATATACGTAGAAGAGCAGCAACAACAACAGCAACAACACAACCCTGTTTGGATACTCAACTTAGCTAGAGGTTAGAGTTACTTTCTAGCTCATTTACTAACCCTGAACTAACTTCATACAAAGAGTTGTTTGGATGGCAGGGTTAGATTGACAATAAATGCACTAGGAGAACTAGCTCCAATTAGCACCTCTTGGGTTGGATACTAGTTTTTTTTGGGTGGTTTATAGATGCAACTAGCTCAAACTAGCCCTCATGTTTAGATATACTTTAAGGTTATTTGAGCCCGAACTAGCTCAAATTAACTGTAACCCGTGGATACAGCAGCAGATAATTTTTAAGAACGAACTAAACTCCTTCCGGCCCATAATATAAGATGTCAATCCATCTAATATGTGAGTATATTGGATGTTATAAGATAATCCCTCCGTTCCTAAATATTTGTCTTTTTAAGATTTCAAATGGACTACCACATACAGATGTATGTAGACATATTATAAAATAGTGTTGTACTACATCATTGTGCCATTGCTGTTTAGCTTCTAATATTAACTTTGTGCTTTTAGGTACATATGTCATTGGTAAAGATCCGCGTTTCGACCCTTTCTGCGTATGGGGCAATGAGATATCAATGAACCAGCATCAAGTGAGGAAGTTGATAAAGATTGTTAGTAAAATGGGTCCAAAGATGGCAATTAAACTATTTGTTTACACTTTATCCAAAACAACAACGAACTGCAGAATGGTAAGTAAGAACTCTGCAGCCTTCTTTTTACTGCCCATAATGAGCTGTGTTAGATGACAATGTCTGAAATATTATTCCTTTGCAGTGGTTGCCAAAGCAGTTTACTTAAGATTACCTCTCAAACTACATGATTGGTGGGCATGCAAAGGTTAAAGTATTTTTACCAGAACACGATGATTATCTAGATGTCTTCATGAAGACCGTGAAGGATGGGCGGTCGACCATCACAAGGGGCTGGACTAGAGTCGTGCGTGCCTTCTGCATGGAGGAGGGCACAATATGGGCATTCCACTTCACCTTGTTTAGCAACCAGAATATATTTCGCCCCTTTATTTACCGTCTTTAATAGTACAAGTATACAGTATACAACTGTGGTTCATCATTCTTTATTTGGTTCTTATGTAATTCTTGAACATATGTATCTATGAATCGCTGCATTGGTGGTTTGAACCTGATGGATATGAATAAAGCTGTAGCATATATTCAAATTAAAATCCAAAATCGATACAATTTGGAAAAGCAGCAATTAAATTATGGTGAAATTACGCTCTCCAGGTTGTTACGACACACACGGTTGGTAAAACACAAACGTTTGCGATATGCACCATAATCCGAGACGGTTCACATAGAGGAAACGTGTGCAAGCATGCACACAATTGCCATTTGCAAAGCGTGTCGATATCAGACAATATCACAAACGGTGCGGGCAAACTAAATGTTTATGTTAGTTGCCTTATCGTACATGATTCGCAACCATTAACTGTTTATGATGAAGTATGCATCGTAAACGTTGCATTATAGAATAGCGTGTTCGACAGTAGTTGTGTACGACGATGTTACGACGGTCTGACGTTTCGTAATCCTGTCTGACACTCGTACGATGATTAGCTAATCTTCTTAACAGTGAATCGTTTGTGATGGGCCGCGCATCATACACGTTCTATAATAGTGAACCATTTGTGATGGGCCGCGCATCATAAATGTAGCACCACGGAATACCGACTGCGATGGCAATGCGAGCAGAAACGAGGAGTACTGTAGGGGCCTTATCCCTGACGATTTCTGGGTCGTGTGGGAAGGACCCCCTATCGCCTATACTCATTTGGCGACGTTCCAAATGCCGTCGCGGAAAGGGGCTTTAAACACCGTTTGTTTAGAACCGACGCGCACCAGTGTTAGTAGTAGAATGCATCGAACGATTATAAGCAAATTCGATATGAGGCAATCATTCTTCCCATATTTTTCTTATTATTCTTCAGAACAACCCTAAGCATAGTAGACAATGTTCTATTGACTACTTTAGTTTGTCCATCAGTTTGAGGGTGACATGTAGTATTAAAAAGCAGTTTAGTCCCCAACTTAGCCCATAAACATCTCCAAAAGTGTCTAAGAAACCTAGTATCATGATCTGAAACAATTGTATTTGGCACACCATGCAAGCGAATAATTTCACGAAAGAACAAATCAGCAACATCATCGTTTTTATGACATGGTATAAATTGTGCCATTTTCGAAAATTTATCCACAACAACAAATATAATATCCCTCCCCTTCTTTGTTCAAGGTAAACCTAAAACAAATTCCATAGATATACCCTACCAAGGAACACTAGGTACAGGCAAAGACATATATAAACCATGAGGATTGAGTCGTGACTTAGGTTTTTGACATGTAGTGCAACGGGCAACAAAACGTTCAACATCCCGTCTCATCTTTGGCCAAAAGAAATGTGCAGCAAGTACGTCCTCCGTCAAAGAAGCCGCTGAGTGCCTAGTCCAAGGGAGGAGGCGGGGGTGGCGGGGCGAGCGCGGGGTTGGCGGCGCGAGGGAGACGGGGCGAGCGCGGGGCTAGCGGCGCGAGAGCGAAGGGGAGGGGCGCGACGGGGATAACTGCTAGGGTTTCACCCAATCGGGCTCTCTCTTTCCCTTACGCACGACCCGGCCATCCATAGGACGCCACACAAGCGTCCTCATGTGAAATATCGAAACTACCCTCGGCGGCCATCGAAAATTACAGCGCGGTGGCATGACCCCTGCGCGTGTGTATAGCCGCACCGGCCACACCCACACTCAAGGCCAATGACAAATAGCAGCCCACGGACAAAAGACCCCATGTGTCATCCATATATGGCATAAATTCGGAAGTAAGAAATGAGAAGCACTATTCATTGATTGTCACATCGGACTCGATCCAACGGTCCGGATCGTTTCGTCTGAAGATTCGACAACCCCGATTCGTTTGGACAAGCAATTGGACGACCAAGAACGCAAACGCCCTGAGAAGGCTTCATTTTAGGCTAAGATGTAACAATGGGATTTGTCGGTAGCGAATGCAAGGCAAGGCGGCATAGGAAAAGTTTTAACTTTTTTTGAGTCTAAACACACTTTATTATTCAAATAAGTTCATAGGGATACAATGAATGTCTGGTGGGTTTATAAGCCACAAATGGCGCCCAAGATCCAGATCGAAAGCGTGCTTAGCGAGACTATGCACCTCAATATTGGTGGATCTACCTTCGAAGATGAAGGTACATTGATGAAAGTCTCTTGATGTTTCACTAATCTCTTTGACGATGCTAGCATACGTCCCTCCCGTACCATTCTTGATGTCGTCTGCTACTCCCTGGCAGTCAGTAGCCACAATGAAATCGGACAGGGCCAAGTCTGAAGCTAGTGCTAGCGTCTCCCGGCAAGCCAGTGCTTCGAGAGTTGCGGGCTCCGTGACCCCCTGTATTTTGATTGCTGATGCACCCAAAAACTGGCCATAGGAGTCTCTGCAGATTGCGCTGAACGAGCCATGCAGGTTGTCTCTCGAGACCGCTCCATCAACTCTTATCTTAGCAAACCCCGGCGGTGGAGAGATCCACTTCTGCCTTGGTTGTACAACATTCGGAGCTGAATGCGGAGCACTCTTCTTCGGTTTGCAGTCCTCCAACTCTCTGATGTATCTCATGATGAAGTTATGCATGCTCAGAGGACTTTGGAAGATGTTTTCATGGAGTGCCTGCCGACGAGCATACTAGAGAGCCCACATGGTAACTGCTACTTGGGTGAATTCAATAGAAGATAGTGTGTCCAAAAGGGAGAACAGCCAACGTCTTGCATCCGGCTCATGGGTGCTGTTTATAGCTTCAACCAAGTCATGATCTTGCAACGCCCATACACATCGAGCAACTGTGCAATGGAGCAAAGAGTGTTGCCATGAGTCTTCAGAGCCGCACAAACCACATCTCGTAGTGGTTGACATGTTCCGATGGTGAAGGACATCAGCTGTGGGGACCGACTGTTGTGCTAGCCGCCATAGGAAGATTTTAACTTTTGATGGTACATCCACTTTCCACAGTCTCTCCCAGGACTTGGTTTCTCTGGCAGTATCTGACGAGTGGCCTCTCCCCTCAAGCCAGGCTTCTCTCCTCATCTTTGTTTCAACAAGCATACGGTAAGCCGAACGGACTGTGAATGCGCCGTTCTTCTCATGTACCCATGACCAAAAATCCTCTATATGCCTCGTACACAAAGGTATCGACATAATTGCTTGTGCATCAGTGGGCAAGAAGATCTGCGAAACTGTAGCTCGGTCCCATTCTACGCTAGGCAGGATAAGATCACTAACCCATTGAGATGGATTAGCAGTCAGACTAGCAATAGGTCGCATATTTGCTGGTCTCAGGATCCAGTTCTGATCCCATATGTGTGTCGTGAGTCCATCACCAATGCATTTTATGATGCCCTGCTTAAGAACTTTGCCGGAACTAACATGGCGACCCCAGCTGGCAGTGACCTGCAAGGCCCCGAGTCAACACCAAGGCCCGTGCGACAGCGCAAGCCCAACCCACGCGTAGCTGGGCCGGAATGGGCTTGAGCCGATCCAGCAGCTCCACCAGAGTATAGGGCATCCAGTGGATCACGGAAGGACACGGCGGCGGCTACCTCCTCTCTCTCATTCCCCAACTCGTGTACTCCTCTGTTCATCTGTAATCGAGAACGAGAGCCTCGAATTCCTTCGTCTGTAAGATAGATCGAGTGAATCCTGTGTTGCTCCTCACATTCACCCTGTCGAAGACCCAATTTGCTACCTCGCTTCTGGAGCAGTCCGCACGCCGGTGACCCGGGCGCTTCCTCCGCGATTTGCCTCGACCTCGACCTCTACCTCGACGACCCGCCTCCCGCTGCGCGGCATCCGTGAGTCGACCTTCGCCTTCCACGTCTCCGCCGCCTGTAGGTTTCTCTCCCTCACCTCTCTTGCTACTCCCGTTCACCCTGCTGACGACCTACGTTACCATCTACCTCGCTTCTGGCGCAGTTGGCACGCCGGCGACCCCGGCGCTTCCTCCGCGATCTGCCTCGACCTCGACCTCTACGACCTGCCTCCCGCTGATCGGTTTCAGCTCGTTGACCCCTCTCCTATCTGCACTTTCTGACTGGTAAGACCCAACGATTCGTCCTAATCCCTCCTTCCCAAGTTGTTATCATGATTCACGTTGCGTATGTGCCGTGTATTAGCCAATTAACTGAGGATAAATTCGTGTTTGTTATTTCTACACAGCTGTTCCCCGCCCGCCCGCCATGGATTATACAACCAGGGTCATTGCTTTCCATGGACTGTTTCACACTATTGTCTGTCAGACAGACAATACCCCATGCCCACTTTTAGCTTTATGTTAGTACTAGTTTATCACCTGGGCATTCTTCTACATTTAAATGATTAATATTACTTTGAATTAAGAATGTGATTGTCTTCACAGGTAATTCATTAATTCTATTGGGCGAGCTCAACTTAAATTTAAGGCAAGGTGTCTGTACTATATCAGAGAAGAAACTTATTGAGCGTGTCTCTGATTATTATATGACTAAGGCCACTCACAAGGTTTGTTTTCAATCTCATGCAGTCGAATAGTTTTGTGCTTCGTGGTTGGGCTGTTAATGTGTAATGCAATTCACAGGTGTCGAAAATTAGGAAAACTACAAATAAGTCCGTCAAACGCTTGGCACAACCCATTCAATGTAAAATGATGCTCACAAGGTATTCAGTTGGTCAGTTGTTAATTTGTTCCTTTTATGTGGATTTGTTCATTTGTGTTCTAATATCATGTTGATGTTGTAGTGTTGAGCATATGGAGAACAGCGGAGAACTCAAATTATTTGAGCAATTGGGTATTAAAGTTTATCATGCCAATGTTGTTGATCCCAAGGTAAATATTAAGTGTGAACTGATTTTGTTTTTGCTATGTGACCAAGAGTATTTGTTGCTACTTCTATGCTTGCTTCATAACAAAATTTTATTGCTTTATTTCATTTAATTTGTTGATTGCTGATATTGGAGCATGATGATTAATTGTACTGATTATGTGATTACCTTCTCTCGCTCACGTTTTTACTAGAACCTTGTGATTTATTTAATTTACGTTGATGTCTAGGAAGAAGAACTGGTTAGAGCCGTAGGGACAAATACATTTGACACCCTTTTGGCTGGTCTTGCTGCACATAAAGCTAAGACAGATGTGCAGAGTCATTCTCCCGGTTCTTCACAGGTGGATGAGAGTGCATCATCGCATTTGGAGGCAGTCGATTGTGAGCATTTTTAGTCTGGTTATTCGTATTATGGATTTGTAAATCGTTTTAGCTAATGATGTTCACTGCAGTGTTTCTAAACAATTGCATTGCAGGGGAATTGATTGATGACTTCCTTAGCAAGAAACACACTCAGTTAACAGCATACGGGTATGGATTGATGCTTTGTTTATGTTAATATGTCTCTATTCATGTTACTGATTAATATGTGGCTGTTGTTTTGAGATGACAGTATTCAGTCTATAAAACAACAGATGATAGATAAGAATGAAACCATATGTGCTTTGTTCTGGAAGAATCACTTTCACATGATGTTGCAGGTGGTTTCTTTTTTATTATGTTACTTTCTGGATATGTACTTTAATAAATTTGTATGTTTTATAACTTCCTGCTTTCTTATGCAGCTACATGGAACTTTACTTCTGTTACAAAATACTTCAGACCAGGTTGAAAAGCCTATTGCATGGCAGCATATCAATGATGTATGTTATGCTATTTATTTCGACTTTGTTTTCTTTCCCAAGTTACAGTTCTTACTGTTTGAATGCCCTTACTGAAAACCTGTTTAACAATCATATATTTCCTCATTTTTAAGTCATCAATGTCATTTGATGCTTGCATGGGCAAATTAAATTGACTACTGAATTCACTTTTTCACAAAGGTTTTGGACAGCTCATGGACACAAGGGAATGACTATGTTGCAAAATCTGTGTATTTTAGAGGTTGCTGGACATTCATTATTTATCCTAATATGAATGGCTCATCTGCACTGGTAGCACTATGTAAGTGTGTCTCAATTGTGATGCAAATTTAGCTCCTGTTGAAGGGCTACTTTTAGTCAATCTTGTGTTCTGCAGGCAATGCCATCCTTCTAAGAGGTGATGTGGACCTGAGTAAAATACTTGATTGTAACTTGAGTCTAAATCTTGCCCAACTTCATCAAGTTGTTTTCGGGGCCAAAAAGGTTTAATCGAATCATTTCTACTTCTGTACATTGTCTTGAGTATATGATGTTAATTTGTTAATGAGCTGTTTTAATTTACAGACTGTGTCCTATACCATGACGCCAGAACAATGGCTTGTAGCAGTAGGATGCCTTCATCAACATGTCGATGTTAAAATCAACTTCAAAAAGTTAGTTTGCTTATCTGTAGTTTCTTACTTCACGCGGTTCATATTCTGATAACCTCTTGTGTGGTAATATTGCAGCATCTACAACATAAAAATCATGAAAGACCTTCAGATTTTTGAGGGCCTTGGCTTTCGTTTATGTCATGGTTTCATCGCTGACCCGGAGGTATGCACTTAATACATATGGAATGAGTCGTTGTTCTAGCTACTGTTCCTTGACCTTTTCTAGTCTTCGGAATTAGATTCAACCTTCTTTCTATGATTTTACATCGCTATTGCTGTATGATATTTCTCATTTCGCCTTTTTTGACACATGTCCTTAGGTGGGTATTTGTTTAAGCACTCTGTGAGTAAACCTTGCTTAGGAGTTCGGCCAATTTCGCCTTTTTTGACACGTCACTTTCTATATATCTCTATACATTACAAGCTATTGTAGCTTTGCACACTAAACCTTCTAGCCACATAATTGTGTACATGAGGAAGAAAGAACTTTCAACATGCTCTACTTCTGAAGCCAGATCAATGATTTGTATACTCAGTACCACTTTAGACATTTGTTACTAACAAATACTTTTAGCCTATGATTTACTATTTATGTTTGTTTAAATGTTTAGGATCTCAATCTTTGCAATGCAATTGGAGAAAAGTATTATGATTGTACAACTGAGAGCCCAACTTCTCATTTGAAGGCTGACGATCATGGTGAGAACTTTGTTTCTTCATTATTCAAAATTCTTTGTATATGTGTTGATTCCTTAGATTGTGACAAGGGTAATTCATTTTATTGTTCATTTGCAGGAAAGTTACTTGATAAGTTCCTAAAAGATCATGATACTGAACTAACACCATATGGGTACAACATATCTACACTATGTTTACACATGTTTTTCTCTCCACAGTAAACTTAATTTGTTCTTTTTTTTCAACCTGTCAGTTTGTGAAATTTACAAGAGGAATTGTCGGAAACAGATATCTGTGTTATATTCTGGAACAAACAGTTTCATACAGCTATCAAGGTTTCATACTTTGTTAGGTTATTGTCTCAGATTTTACTTAATAACCTTCCTGATATTTTATGTCCTCTATCCTTCTTTCGTGCAGTGCAATAACCGCATCTTTGTTTTGAATCCAAGTTTGAGGTCATTTGATGAACAGAAAATATGGAGAAGTTTAGACACTGTAATTTCATCGTCATATCTCTTATATCACTACCACTGTTCATATTGATTAGGTGTAATAATTTTTGTGACTAGTGAACTACTTGTCACTTGATTGTTTTTCTTTGAGCATCTGATTATACTTCTCACTCGTTCATTTTTTAGGTGGATGGTGCTGGAGCAACTTTGGCCAGTCTTCCTGACCCTGTAAGTGCATCATAAATGAGATATAATGCTAACTGATAATAATTATCTGGAAGAAGCTAATACAAATCTTAGTAGGTTCGAGTGCTCATATTGACTTTCTACACAATACATTTTCACTATATTGTGTAAGAACAAACTACTACTATTGATTAGGTGTAGTAATAGTAGTGAGTAGTTGAGTATGTTCTATTACTAGTAGTACTTGTCAATGGATTTTTTGTTGGCTCAGCTACACACTATTATATTGTGTTAGAACACAAATGCTACCAACCAGCAGGCCTGTATCTAGAAATTTAGTGGATTAACTCTTTGTTTGTTTGAGTGCTCGTAAAGATTTTCACTATTTTCTTGATTAATCCTGCAGATCTCTGGAAAATCAGGCGAATTTATATGCATCAATTCAGATTGTTTATTGGCATTTACGTCATCATTTAATCTTCAACGGCATAATTATGTTAATCATACAAGTTCTGGCAGCACAGAATTGGTCTGTCTTTTTTCCTTTTCTTTCCCATCTAGTTATTGTTTTTATATATTTATTCATGTGTCAAACTGCGCACAATTAACCCCCGTTTTGCCAATGTTTTGTAGGACATTTTGCAACACAGAAGTGAATATAGTAATTGTTGGGATAGTGTAAGTTATTCTGAACAAATTGTTTATGCTTGTTTTCATAGTTTGCTCACACATTGTAAATTAGTTTTAGATATAATAACTCTTTTATTCCTTTTTTATGCTGTTCGGCTCTCATCTAAAGAGTCTGCCGAGATATTGTCTCTAGAGGATATGCAATTTAAGGTATTTTACTCAACATGATCATTACTTACACGCCATTTTGTAAGAAAATTATCTGAAATTGAAATATATTTTCAGAATCTTGAGGGAAAACTCATTGTGCGAATACTAGAACAGCGATCTTCTCAAAAGGACGGAGTTGCTATGATGTTGTTGGTATGTTATTTTGCATAACCTCTATACCATGTTCTGTAAGTATGAAATCAGTAAAGAGTTTTTATTCCTTTTTTGTGTTCTTATAGGACATTAGGCGTCGTTCCATGGAAGGAGAAAAGATAACGTCAGAAGTTCTGTTTGCTGTTCTCGATGGCGCCAGCGAGAAAACTTTGTTACGCTCTGATATTCGTAATTGCAAAGAGGGAGGAATATGGGACGTCAGTCCGAGTGACATCATAACTGACATGAACTCATTGCTTGCATGTCACAGCTACTTGCTTGAGAAGGCATTGGTAAGTTTGTACTATATTATGCAAGAGATGATGTATTGTCACAATATGGTTTCAACATTGGACATACACAAGCTTACATTATATAAATAATAACAGATGAACAAATGGTTACAATACAAGGCTGCACTAGCATATAAAGTTGGGGAAGATCTTATTGCCGCGGAGAAAAGGTATCACTAACACCATTAATGCATTACTGAGATAAAAATTACTGTTTATTATCATTATGTAACTTAGAAGTAAAATATCCAGTAGGGGAAAGAAGGTCAACGACCAAAACAGTCAGGGAGAGCTGGATATTTCTGCTCATTCTACCGAAGATCATAGTTCTAATTCTACTGACCAACATGATAGCCCACCTTTAGAAGGCACCAAAGGTCATAGTTCTAATTCTACTGGCCAACATGATGATCCACCTTTAGAAGGCACTGGAGACGGTACAAAAGATGACAGGTATTATCGATTAATATCATTGAGTCTGTTATTGCTATTAAGTTATTATGATGTCAATTTCTAACTTTGGAGCGGAAACTTCCATGGTTCAAAGTAGCCAATCCTTAAAACATACTGAAGACGACAGCATTGGCAATCTGTATGATTTGATTCTTGAATTCCTTAGGAGGTACTGCTTATTCATTTTCCTTCTGACTCGTCTGCTGTTCGAACAAGTGTTTATGTTTCATATGTTTACGCAGCTTTAGGAACAACGACCCCAAAAAGTTCTACAGAGGCGAAATTGAAACGATTAAGTATATGGGCAATTTGGATATACACATTCATTTTCCGCACATGAAAGAGTATTCTGCAGAACTTGCTGCATATATTATTGATCATCATGACAGTGACGGGTATGTTTGAAAGTTACATAGATCCATCCTAATGTTATATGTTTTGTGTACTTGTTGTTGATACATGTCTTGTCATATTTAACATTTGTATCTCATACTAGTTATATCTTGCTGAACAATCTACTATCATCCTTATCTAGTAGTTTCAAGTTTGTTTGGCCTGGTCTCTGCATCAATTATAAGTTATTTTCTCCACTAAACCTGCCTAAACTGCTTAGTAAATGTCAATTGTTTGTAGATTAATACACACCTACCTTAAATTACCTCATTTTACTATCTTTGGACGAGCACCTCATCAGTTACTGATTGTCTCTATTCTAACCTTATTTATATCTTATTTCAGGGTTAAAGCTGATATATCACGTGCTGCTCCTCAATACCTTGTTGAACATAACATTGGAAAACCTGAGGAAGAGATACGTGAGGGTATAAAAGTGATAATGGTGGATCTGCCCTCACCAACCAGGTCAGTTTTTAATAATGCCCCAAATAAGAAAACATTATTTGTTTGATATTAAAATTTTCTTACAACCAAGTAACCAACAAAAATTGACAATCGTCTTTCTTTTCTCAAATGCAGTAACATGTCCTTTAAGAAATATGCTAGGCTAAACAAGTTGACAAGGCCTTTTAAACTTCCGAAGAAGTTTCGTCGACTTTTTTCACTTAGATGGAAAGGAAGATTGTACTTGATGACATATGCTGGAAGAAGAGCTGCTCGTGGGCTAATGAACTGCATCATTAAGAAGCACAAGGAAAAACTTTGTTGGAGAGGTGAATGGAAATTGTCTGACATGCGCATCGAAGATGGATTGTTTGTTATTGACACAGAAGCATTGTATGTTGCGGATGTCGAGGGTATGGCTTGGGATTATAAGAAGTACATTGAGCTTCTGAATCCTTTCTATGTCACAGTTGAACAATCCTCCTCCTCTGGGTCAAAGAAAAAACAATCCTCTTCCTCTGGGTCAAAGAAAAAACAATCCTCCTCCTCGTCGTCAAAAGAAAAACAATCCTCCAATAGTCCACCATATTGGGAAATTCTTCAAACTGACACCATGGCGATGCCAGATCCGTTCAAGGACCCAAAGGCATTTGACAGATTTCAGAAGTACATGTCTGCACACTTTGCATTCATGCCACCAGTTAGTATATTTCAGTTTCTTTGTCTGCTATTTAGCATTTGTGATGGACTGCGGCCAAACAGCGATCAACAATATGGACCGTTGAACGTTAAGCCGAAGGGTGTTGAAAATTGGACACCCAAGGCTATAGGAGTATTTCTGTTTAATGACGTCTTCTTCTATTCGAAGAATGGTGTCATTGTCAATGCGTATAGTAATACGTACTGGTATATGCTAAAGTTTGTTAGACATTTCTCTTCACATATTCTAAGTCTGACAAAGGTATTTCTCAAGGCCTTAACATATATTCTGTTTTAGCTAGTTTTGTTCAATTGGTGTATAGAAATGATTTGTGATATTGTCTGCATGTTCTGAATTTTGTTTTGTTCTTGTGAAGAACACTGAAGGCCAAGACGTCCAAGATATGATCTTAATACATTTAATGCTAGCCTGTCGTCTTGATCGTAATTTGGCATCACTAATTCGACACATTGTTAATCAAACAAACATGGATGGACTGTAAGTATTTGTGTTTCTTGTTTTATCTTATAGCATATTGTTCTTCTTAGTTAATGTATTATATGTCATTGTAGATTTTTACGTGCATGGCAAGCGCTCTTAGCTTCAGAGTGAGTTTCCTAAATATTATATTGCATATTGTAATTACGCTTTTTGCTCTACATGTAATGATGGGATCATTTTAATTTTTATTTCTTGTATCATGTACGAAAAATATATAAATGTGAAGTGATAAAATCGAGGAGGATTTCTTAGAAGATCAAGTATCTGAATCTGAGGATGAAGAAAGTGACACTGATGTTGAAGAGACAAGGTAACAGTCTGGAAAACAAGAACTGTGATTAGATGATTTAATATATTTTGTTCATCTTGCTATGTTATACTCCCTCCGGCCGGAAATACTTGTCATCAAAATGGATGAAAATGGATGTATCTAGAACTAAAATACATCTAGATACACCCATTTCAATGACAAGTATTTCCGGACGGAGGGAGTACTACATAGATAATAAGCATCTGGTGCAAAAGTTCTGGGTTTTAATTTGTATTTAACATATATATAATCAGATATGTACTGTGATATGTGATATTGAAATCCTTAGAATAATTATTGTGGAAGTATTCATGATTGTGACTTTAAAGCTCCAAGCATGAACAATATATATAATTGTACAGGGATGAAATCGAGGATGAAGATATTGCAGATCTTGAACCGTTCAAATCTGAGGATGAAGAGTGACAAGGAATGCTATACTGGGAAGAGATAGAAGGTAATATATAAATGCACCCTAAACGCCTCAGCCCTGATCGTGTCGAGTAGGCTAATGCTATAGGGCTGTGCTCTGTTGATGATTATGTCTTGAGCTATGAGCATAATCAGTGACTGGGTTCCTCTTCTCGCGGGGTTGGCGGTGGCATGGACTGTCTGCTGCCACCAATCCACAAAAGTCTGCCCAGCAGATTGGGGGGGGGTCTTGGAAATGTGGTGATTATGGCTCTCGGATGTACATTCGTTTGTTTTGCCAAATGTGTCTTTTCAGTTCTGAAACTCCCACCATGCAACTTTGGTTTTCAGTCGATGTCGCAACTTTAATTAACTAACTTCTACCATTCCTTTTCCCATATAATGCCTCTACTATGACTACTTACAATATTTTGCCTGTTTGATTTTCACAGGCTTGAAACCATCTCGAGATGCATGCTCTGCAGGCAACACTTCAGCTCTGCGGGCAAGGGCTGTAGAAATTCACCACGATTTGTAGATGCATGCCCTGCTGAACCTTGTTTTTGTTCAGCTTGATGATCATGCTTATGGATAAGACCGAACTAGCCCATGTAGCTATGCATGAGTTCATCCCTCTGTTTTCTCCTAGGGCGTTAGATAGAAGCAGCATTTGAGGGTTTTCTATGGGAGTCGGCTGTTTTTTTTTGTTAGTCTTGGGCGAATTTGTTTGCCCCCTCTTCTCTGGGTTCTCCGGTGGCCGCACAAGCACAAGAGTGCTCCTGTAAGCAACTACTTTTACCGAGAGCCCCGACTCATGGATCTACCATACCACATCAGATGCCCGTACAGCAGGAGCGGGATGGGCGTTGTACATCCTTAGGATGTGGACTGCGGAGCACGTCCGTGGCACACGAATGAAGTGGGTCGTGTGGCCCTTATAACAAAAGACTTGGAGCACTGCTTGCTAATAGTAGATGTTTGGAAGTCAGTTTTTTTTAGAAATGTTCTGCTGTAATTCATTCTTCAAGTGCCTCTATCTAGTATTAAACCGTAAGTGGTGGTACATCGAGCATCTCGCGTCCCGCACGGGCGCTTAAAAAGTCGGAAGAAAACCATGGACGACTGTCCGCGTCCCGCACGAAGAAAATCACTCACCCATAACCCCCAAGGTCAAGCAGCACATCAAGGCCTTGTACAATCCTTTCTATAGGAGAGATGCCTAATTAAGCGTATGTCTTGTACACATAAGCACCGGTTCTAAATGAAAGTCTGGTTTATTTCTTCAAGCATCTTGCATTGTACAAGGCCTAAACTCATGAATAGTTTCAGAAAACTAGAAATCTGGTTTTATTTATACATAAATAATAATTCATGTAAAATGAGATGAATTCATTTGAAAATATTCCTCAAATCCAAAAAATGTTTGGAAACTTCAGAAAATGTTTCCAATTTTCAATTTTGTTCATGAATTAGAAACTATTCATGTGTTTGAAAATTTGACCGAAATCCAAAAAAAGGTATGGGAATTTTATTTGTTCACAAATTTAAAAATGTTGGGAATTTCAAATAATGTTCTAGCTTTCCAAATTTGTTCATGAATTCAAAAACGATTATGTTTTCAAATTTTGTTTGCAAATTCGAAAAATATTCGTGGGATTTAGAAAAATGTAAGTTTTGAAATAATGTTTCATAATTTCGAGAATTGTTCTTATTTTTCAAATTTTTTCCTGTTTCTCAAAAAAGGTTTGTGTTTTCTACAAAATTGTTCATAATTTTGAAAAATGTTCTCGTTTGCAATCTTTTTTTTCAATACAAAAAGGTGTTCATATTTTCAAAATTTGTTCGAAAATTCAAAAAATTGTTCCCATCTTCAAATTTTGTTTATGAGTTTGAAAAAGCGTTATTTTTTTCAAAACCTATTCAAAATTTCAAACCTTGCTCACAGAATCAATAAAATTCCCATTTTGCCAAAAAAATTGAGTTTTTTAAATATGCTTCACAGATTTGAAAATGTTCATGTTTCTAAAAAGTTTCCTTTTTCAAACATATCCATGTCCGAAATTTAAGAAGTTTCGGATTTGCCGTTGTCTTCAATTGTAGAGAACTCGCGCTAGTAAATTGTGAAGGTCCGTAATTAGCTTGGTTGGCTAGCAACGCTGACACAGGTTCATGAGATCGAAAGATCGAACCACAGTGAGTGCATTCTTTTTGCGTATTTTAGACCTACAGTCAGGCAGCCTCTATTGGGTCGGCCCAGTCGCGGTCGTCCTATGCGTCACTCACTGTTTGACGCAAAATGCGTCAGATTGGAGGTCCCGCAGGCATCCGTTGATGTGTATTTTTTAGACCTACAGTTTGACAACCTCTATTGGGCCGGCCCAGTCACGGTCGCCTTGTGTGTCGGGTCACTGTTGGATGCAAAACGCGTCAAATAGGAGGCCCCGCAGGCACCCGTTAATGTGTGTTCTGCAAATGGACGCCTGCAGCGCCCTGCACTGGGCTTGCCCATATGGTGTTTTCTTTTTCTATATTTGACACAAAACGCGTCAATTAGGAGGCCCCGCAGGCACCCTTTAATGTGTATTTTGCAAACGGGCGCCTGCAGTGCCCCGCGCTGGGCTGGCTCATATGGCGTTTTCTTTTCCTGTATTAATAGACAAAAAAACTTGTCCTGGTTGAGAGTCAAACCTACGGCCCCTCTCATCCATGTACTAGGTGTAACCAGCGCACCACACAGCTCGATGTGGTAACCATCAAGTCCTTCCTTCCTTTATTCCTTCTTTCTCTTTTTTCTATTTTACTTTTTACTTTTTTTTTGTGTTTTCTGTTTTTTCTCTTCCTGGTTTGATGAATTGTTTCCAAATACGTGAACTTTTCCTTGAATTTGATGAACATTTTTAAAAATTTGATGATTGTTTTGGAAATTCGATGATTTTTTTTCCAAAATTATGCACATTTTTGGAAATCCATTTTCAAGATAGATGAACATTTTTCTTCAAATGGAACGAGCTATTTTCAAAACCAATTTTTTTTTCAGAAACGATGAACTTTTTTGCAAAATTTGTAAATTTTTTTCAAAAGTGGTGAACTTTTTTTCAAAATTGATGATATTTTTTCTAAAACGATGGACTTCTTTTCAAAATTCGAAGAATTTTTTCCGAAATTGATGAACTTTTTTCCATTTATTTTATTTTTTTCAAAATTGATGAACTTTAAAAAAATGATAAGCATTTTTTTAAAAAAATTGTGTTTTTTTTAATTCGTGAACTTCTCTCAAATTGACGAACTTTTTGCACTTTGTACGAATCTTTTCAAATTTATGTACTTTCTTCATGTTCACTTTTTTTATTTGTTTAATTCTGTTTTTATTTATATCATAAAATAATATGCATACCAAATTTGGTATATATTACTCCCACATGGTAATGTTGTATTAAGAGAAGGGTCAAATAGAGTAATTTCCTCATAGTATGAATGGAACACCTTTTTCTCCTGGACCGGCCCGCTATGCCTGCGTTGCAAGCGCCAGTCGCAATAAGTGCCACCAAAAGCGCCGAACAAATTTTGAAAAAAATGTTCATCATTATTAAAAAAAGTTCACAAATTTTGAAAAAATGTTCATCATTTTAAAAAAAGTTCATTTAAAAAAATGATAAACACAGATCAAAAGTTCACAAAAAAGTTGTAGACGAGACGGCCCCAGCCGGCCTCGCCACAGATCAAATCTCGTGGGCAGAGCTGCAGCCAGCCATGCGGCCACCAACGTAGCACCTGCTAGATAATTGTAGGAGAGAGCTGTATGCATAAAATCGGTCACACGGGTAGGTTTTGAATAGTGTTGGACTAGTTAAAATGATTGAAGATATGATGGGCTAAATATAGTATTTTGGTGGGATGAATACCATGTTCGAAAATAAACAAGCATTATTAATTCCTAAATTCTAGATCATGCGGCTGCACGATTTTGTCGTGGCTGGTGCACACGCACGACAGAAATTACATGCTCTTGTCTTCCGCCTCTCTCTCCCCCATGTGACCCGTAATACACAACCCATAGAAAAAAATTAACGCATATGAAAAGCACCTGGTCCACCTTGTCTCAGTGCGTCTGCCCATCATGGGATTTTCCAGCAAGATCACATGTAAATTGCATTTAATTTACATTTTCAAAATTTTAAAAAGCTACAACTTTTGGACCGATTATCGAAATTAAGATTTATTTTCACGGTTATGTTCCCCGCTCTCTACAAAACTAGATCCTATATGAGTATATTTTGACTAACTTTTTTGTGAGCAACTTTGGGTGAAACGGAAACAACTTTAATGTTATAGGGATGCAACTTACTGTTTGTCTGTGTAGGATGACTGTCTATCATAAAAAATTCTTTCAAAGTTAGCTACCATGAATACCAAAGTTAACTAGCGGAAATTGGCAGGAGCGGACGAGCTCGCCTGGTCCCGGAATCGCTAGGCGCTTGTTCTCAGCGGGATATGGGCTGCGTCAGGTATTGTCCACGTATAGTTTGTTTGAAAATCCAATATTTTGGGCCGTATAGGAGTCAGCCGGGGGCCCACATGAATAGCGGACGGCCGTTTCCCAGAGGCGGCATGCATGTCCTGGACCAATCTATTCCAATGGAACGCATTGCACGCAAGCCGGTCGCCGACGTGTGCATGCCGGCAGCTGTGGATGAGGCACACACGTGACCACTCCTTTTAAAAAAAACTGACTACTCATTTAGCCAGCCCTATCACGCAATATTTCGGCAAAACTTTTTACTACAAGTAAAGGTTGTGCAAAAGATGGTAGTATAAAGTACCCTAAAAAAGATGGTAGTATAAAGTTTGTAAATATATACTCATGCCTAGAGTATGTATTTAAATTTGTGATGTCAATTTTCACAAAATTGAATTTTTGGAACGGCCACTTCTAGTTTCTAGTAAGCCGTGGACAGAATGCCGGTGAGCGGTTCTACACACCTGAATCATCGAGGGGGCTCTGTTTTTAACTTTCTGCATGGTTCAATAAAACATTATTGTCATTTTTCGCAATTGTTTATTATTATCATGCAACGAACATCACTTAATATGTACTCCTTCTGTAAACTGATGTAAGAGTGTTTAGATTATTAAAGTAGTGATATAAACGCTCTTATATTAGTTTACGGAGGGAGTACTCCTGATACAGAGATTTACACGCAACACTTAACCTCACCCTTCTGCATTTCATGGATTTTTTTCGGATAGCATGCAAATATACAAAAAACAAGTCCTAAGTCGGATCCAATAATAGCACAGTTCATCCACCAAATGCAAAGCAACACCAGGGTTGATGCAGCTGTCACACAGGCAGCTACATTTTTGGTACACAACTATACGCAGATTACATGCTTATGATGTGCTGTTACGACTACTCAACCCTCACCCTGCAGGGGGGAAAATGAACTTGATATACGCTTGCTTGTACCGCACTCACCAGAGATGCTGCTTGCACACCATTACATTTCTTGCCCCGTGATCATCATATGGAGGCTTATCTCTGCTACTGCATGGCATGAGGCGGACGCAGATGACGCCATGGGTTGAATAAAAGCAGATTCACTTTGAGGTTTCTTGACATACTAGGCACTGGAGATTCACAACTAAAACAAACACACTGTCAAGAACCGCAATTGAGACCGAAGGGCACTCACCGTTTGAAGTAGGCCACACATCGAAGGACTAGCTGGTGAAGTTCTCCCACACGTACACCACATGGCAGTTCTAGAGTATACGACTCTACACCCATCTAGCAACTTGCTGGAACGACTCAAGATATGCAAGGATGTTCCCTCCAATCCAAACACTGCAATCAAATTACAAAATATGTCAGACATGCCAGTTAACATCTAAAAGATGAATCTCAGCACTACCGCGTGCCCACACAGAATTAGTACCCCTCGCATCCATTCACACGACACACATTTTCTGGCGGTGCACCCTTCCCTATGGACACAATAAGCTTTACAATTTTACTCATGGCGACCAGCAAGCTTTTAGCCAGTTTTATACCGACTTCAGGGCAACAGCATAAAGCGACTCATGTAATCAAAACAGTATTTTTTTGTAACATCCCAAATTTTCAATTTGGAATGTTATACACTAGATCATCATTGCATAGCATATTTATTGCATTTTGGTTGATCCTAGAAATTTTTCGCAACTTAAGAACCCTCGGAGAGAGTTGGGGATTTTGTTATTTTCATATTTGAGTTGTCTCAAATTTTCAAAATAGGATCATTTGATTTTATTTATGTTATCCTCAATAATTTCTATTACAAAAATGTGAGAGAGGGAATAAAATGACTTTCGCAAAATAAAGAAATATTGAGGATTTAATAAAAAATCCAAATAAGATTTTATTTGGTTTTATTTGCTATTTTATTTGAATTTAGGAAAAATGCGCGTTTTCCAAAATTGCATTTAGACCCCAAATAAATGTTCACCCTGTGCGGCTTGATTTTAGAAGCCGGGGAAAATTTATTTCGGAATTTTTGGAGTCCGTTTAGTATTTCTTTTATTTGTTTTTCTGCGCGTTATCATAAAAAAAACGCGAACCGACTCCGGGCCGTACCCGAGCGGGACTCCGCCCGGGGCAGCCCTTATAAGCCGCCGCCCGGGGCCCGAGCCAGCCCACCCAGGCCGAAACCCTAGCGCCGAACCGC